>NW_026695427.1:0-81528 GCF_029851405.1 Lichtheimia ornata | reverse complement strand
GGATGGGTTGCTCCTTTATGATACATAATGCCAAATCACACAGCTAATAATATATGCATGCGCATCATCTAATACTCCATCTGCTTCTGAAGTTGGTTCACGTAAAGTTTATTTGATCCATCCGCTAACCTACTACAACTACCAAACGGCAGTGGGCATGGTTCCCCAGCATAGCAACACCAGGAGATCTCACCATCTACATTTTGCTTGCATCCCACGTGCCTAGTTTCAATGTTGGTAAGTACAATCTTGCCTATCCTAACATTGTTGAACACGCATACCACAATGGCTCACCAATAACTAAATCTACCCCATTAGCCATCGAGAGCATCACACATGTTATTTGAATCCAGAGGTTCGTACACCATCGAAGGCACACATGACATTTAATCGAAACAGCAAGTGGAAGACATCTTGAGATTAGATGACACCAAGGTCTTGTTTGAGCGAAAAGGTGTGGTGGTGCACGTCAAAATCGTTTGTGTTATGATTGTGAATCAGCCATATCCAGGACGAGCAATTGTGTGTTGGTTTTCAGGATAACCTGATGAATAAGATCCAATATGGTCAGCTGCCTGATACCAACAAACAATGCTTGTAGCTTACCACGCATTGCCCCATCATATCATTCCACATACTAATGCCTCCAATAACCACGTATGGATCTATGGAAGTTTGTAAGATGCCTTGTTTACTTGGCAGCACATTTATACCCATTTGGTGTGTTGCTTACCTTTCGGTAGGCACAGTGTGCACGTTAAACACCAGACCATTAGCAGCATGAAGGGAACCACAACACTCGGTGATATCTCTTTTGCATTGGATGGGCAATCTCCAGGCGTGCAATTTGGATCAGAAGGACAGATGATGAAACAGGTACCAGTGGCGAAAATCAGGTGCTTCCATGATACGGTAACCAAGATACCGATGATGGTAACCAGTGTTTGGGAAATGCTGATTGATGAAAGTCGACAAGCAGTGAGAGTAACGAGATAGGAATAGCCACCAGCCATCGAAATGAGTGCATTGCAGGCATTATGTGCCATAAAGGGAGCTTGTTGGGTTCTTCCCCATGTTCCCAGGACATCGTGGTAGACGATTAACTTGTCATGATATGCCAAAATACTGCTCATGTGGATCACCGAGAATGTCCCCAATGTAAGCTACCATAAGACCTCCGTTAGTATTTTGGAAAACGATGATAATTGAAAGTGGATACATACCATAAACAATGCCTTCAACCAAGTCGTATATTGCCCTGGTCCAATAATACAATGAATGAAAAGGCGTGCTCCGTTGCCTTGTGGCACCTTTGAGCAAGGTCAAACTCATGACTATTGTGCGTTGCATCCTTGTGATTCACATGCCATGCTCAATCCCGTCCAATCCATCCACAAGGTCAAGTGCAATAAATCCAATGGCGTCGCTAGAAAATGATCCTGTTTAAATCCAATATTCCGTTACCAAGTTTTGGATGCTGGTATACCTTATACATACCATATCTGCAAGTTCGAACTTCCTTTCATGCTCTTGCCTTGCTGCAATATCACGTGATGAGGTCGCTTGATAAAGGTCGCTAGTGTCATTGTCAGAAGGTTGTCGAGATGGAATGATAACCTATCCCTTTGCTACAAACCCTTCAAGTGGTCTTACCTGCCTTGTCAACAGAGTATTCGTTGCCTCCCTTGTATAGGATCTCTTCCCCATTCCTCCTGAACGTTGCCATTGCCGCCATTGCTGAACCAGGAAAGCTGCAACAGACATGCATATGAGTATACACAGCGAAGAAAGGCAAGTTGGCCTTTACACTCTACCATAGCGACACGCACCTTTACAGACACCCTTTCGTATACATCGCTTGCTAATGACGGCTTCCATGTCGAACCACGATTGCGGCGTTGGGTCTGAATGGGCAAGAAGCAGCAAGAAGACGAGGACACCCATACACGCACACAAGGAAATTAGTCACTGCCCTTCATACACGCATACAATAAACAGGACCACCTTTCATAACGCTTTCATAAAGGTATCTTCTATTATCATTATTGGTAAGGGGCGGGGTGACAGGTTGGAGGGGTGCCAAGGCTATTGTTGCTGCGGTATGGCTACAATACAACTACACATAACAACACCACCACACCTATACCCTTTTATTAGCAACCTATATAAAGATAGTTTAGACATACTTGTTTACCCATTCCAACTGCAATTGAGAAGGATCATGACATTGGATTAGTCAAATGGGGTGAAATGGGGTGACGTCGTCTTGGTAATAAATTGCCCGTTTTCAGCGCAACGAATTTCTTCCTCTCTCTTCCCAACTTTTTTTTAACTCGCGTCATGCCCTACTTCTGGCTCTTTGCTACTGTCGCTGCTTTCGCCTCTGGCCCTCTGTGCCCATTTGTCCTGCTCTTTGCCTGCATATTGCAGTTGCTTATCGCTTTCCCTGTTACCGTCGCCTCGTTATTTTGCTTGTTCATGTTTTTCGTTTTCTTTCATGATCCCCTTGTTGCCTTTTGGCATTCTCTTGTCGACGTTTGGGTGTGGTGTTCGTCTGACTGGGATCCACGTATTTTGCAAGCAATGCGTGATAATGAAGAAGCAACCAAGTTCGTGATGGAAGCCCGTGCATTTTGGAAGGTGGTTGATCTCGCAGGTGCTCCTCTTTATGACGTTGCCGATATTGAGGGCCCTGCTGCTGATGAGATCGTTTCTGCTCGTGGTGATGAGTCCGTTTTTGGTGTTGCTCCCGTTTTTGGTGATGTCTCGTTTGCTCCTGTTGTTCGTCGTTCTGGTGTTTCTGCTGCTGGTGTTGGTGTCGCTGCTGCTTCTGCTCATGCTCGTTTCGAAGGTGTTGGTGCTTCTGGTGTTGGTCGTGGACCTGTTTTTGGTGTTGATGACGATGTTGCTTTTGCTGGTGTTGCTCGTGAGGTGGTCCCTGCTCCTGGTGATGAGGATGCTGCTGTTGCTTTCGGTGTGGAGGGTGAGGATGCCATGGACGAGCTTGGTAAGTATATATCCACACATTTACTCCCTTATCTTTACAACATTTTAACAATGCCCCTTTTATAGCCTTCCTGTTTGACCACTTAACCGTGGATGATCCTCTCGACGAGGACGCCTATATGGCTCCTCCCTTTGATCGTCGTTACATGGAACCAACTGATTTGATGGAACTTGGTAAGTGGTGCTTCAGTGTACATGGATTCTCATGCTTAATGTACTCACATGGTATCATATCTTCTAGACGATGACTTGCTCTCGGTCATGTCAGTTCATATGGAAAACTCTCCTTTCTTTCAAGATGACGACGATCCCATTATGATCGGTAAGTATGAAACTTAAATATCTTTTATATAGCCATACATATCTAATATGATGCTATTACTTAGATATGCCCTCTCCTATCTTACCACCACGACCCGCTACGCCACCTCCATCACCTCCTCCATCACCTACGCCAACTCATATGGAGGTTGATACCACACTCACTTCCCCTATTGTCACTGCTACCGCTTCCACCACAACCACCACAAATACCGACACCAACACTACGACTATGCCCACACCTATTGCTACCATCACAACCACAACCACCGATATCACTCCTACCACCACTCATTCCGCTACTGCTGTTGTCACTTCTCCTCCTCGTACTGTCCTTAATCCCGCCATGTCATTCATTCAAGCACGCATCCAACAACTCCGCCAATCAAACCGTCCTCGCACAACACCATCATCTAATCCCGCAACATCCTCTTCTACTGCCACGGTTACCACTTCCTCTCGTCCTCTGGTCAATACCACTATGCCACCACCACCACCTCGACCACGACGCATCACTCTCACCGTCACACCACCTACCACATCATCAACATCGACCACCACTTCCACTCGTTCTTCCACTGGTATTGTGCGACCAGATATGCCACCACCTCCTCCACGACCACCACGAGCAATCGCAACACCTTCTTCTTCTTCTTCCCGCTTGACATCCTCCTCATCATCATCTAATTCCGCCACAAATTCATCACGTCTTGAATCCGCCCAACCACCACCACCACCACAACAACAACAACAACAACCTCCTACCACCACAACCGCAACATCCCCACCATTATCCTCCGATGTGCTGGAAGCACAAAAGGCCCTTGGCCTATTTGATTGAGTGGGTTTTTGTGTGCCTTCTGGTAAGCGAGCATTGCCTATCTATATTTCCAACTATTACTAACATGCTTCCACATCATTTATAGGGCGATTGTTTCGGGCTTCTTTCTTTGGAGCGTTGTACGGTTACGGATGGGATACTCTGCAGTCCAGATTCAAGGCGTGGATGATTCTCAGGTACGTTCAGCTTCATGTGTGTTGAGTGAATGGGTCGGCATGTAGGTCTCGCGGTGGGAGGATCTGGAGGGTCATCGATGACGCTACCTTGGGTGCTGTAAGAGCCAACGAGAAGTCCAATTGGTATCCATGAACCAGTTTGCTATGTACAAGACCTTGCATTCCTACGTCCTCTCATGGTCTATTTGTTACGTTACCCACTGAGGTGCTTGATTTGGTCTTGAAAGGGTAAGTCAAAATATTGGTATTGTCTTTTGATCCATTTACTTACTTATGTCGTTTTATGATGTGGGGGCCATCATGGTTATTAATACTGTGGTGTGTCCCTGCATAGTGCCACCGCCTTTACATGTTGGATGATCATGTTTTGGCACAAGCGGTAATCATCTATGAAGTGGGTATCTGCAAAGGAACATCAAGACATGGTGGGCAAGGCATCATAGCCTGGGGATTGGTGAAGATTGGACGTCGTTGGATCCGGCGCTCTTGGTGCAGAGGATAACGCTTTGAAGGATCCGTGGGTGGGAAAGAGGCCTCATGTCGATTCCTTTCACTCTCCACATGGGGTTGAATGTGCCTGGGATGACATGCCACGTCCTTGTTTCTGGTTCTGTAGGGTATCCCTGTGAACAGGTTATGGTCACTGTGTATGGTATGTATTGAAGCACAAATGGATATGTCTCTTCAAGATGCTAATGTATGTCTCTCTTAACAATAGGCCTTGGGCCCTTTTGGGGTGATTGGCGTCAGGAGCGGCTGCTGTCGCGGAGGACAGGAGTTCTCTTTTCTTTTTATTGGTGTCGTTACCGATCGGGGTCATGGGCATTTGGTGGCATGCACAAGGGTTCTCCTTCCTTTTTATCGATGGTGCAATCGTATCGAGCCATCGTTGTCATGGCAACAAGGCGCAAGGGTTCTCTTTTCTTTTTACTGGTGCCATTATCAAGCTGAATACACTGGTCGTCATGGTTACAAGGTTCAAGCTTTCACTCTTTTTTATCGGCATCGTTACACATCCAGTGGCGTATTGCATGGCTTCAATGAAGAAGGCGACTATTTTCAAGAATACTGGATGGGCGCCATTACCAATTCGCACACATTCATCATCATGGCTACAACGCAACGACATTACATTGCATGCATCTTATTCGCGCTACTACCTATTTGGACACATCCATTGTCATGGCGACAGAGCAAAGAAGTTCCTTTTCATTCTATTGGCATGGTTACCAATTTCAACACATTTATCACCAAGGCGACAAGGCACAAGGAATTGCTTTTCATTTTATTGGCGGGACACCTTTATCGTCATGATTACAGAGGAGACAAGACCTTTTCCCTTCTGTTGGCGGCGTTACCTATGAGGGTTATTAATCATCATTGGTCAAGGCGCAGCGGGGTGTCTTTCAATCGACTTGGTGGTGTCACTGAACTTGGGCATTTATTGGCATTGCAACAAGGCACAAGGGCTTCTTTTTCTTTTATTCGATGAGGCGATTCGTTGCGATGCAGCTATTATCTTTGATCCACGTGCATACGGTCCTGCTTGTTTCAGTATTTGGTATTCCTCTCTGATACGATACATGGCTATGGCATCACGATGGGGCTCAGCACGCTCTGTTTTATTGGAATTATGGTGGCAGCAGCAACACAATGAGGAGTTGGCGTATTGTACTCTATATCCGACAAAGAATGACACGGATGGCAACGCAATGGCATTGAGGAAGGCATTGACTTTGATCACGTCACAATTGTTATGGCTACAATTGCGAAGATTCATACCTATGGCATCAAGAATGGATTATTACAAGGGACGTTTGGACAGTGGTGGCATTTATCACTTGGATCGATTGGCAACACACAACTATCACGATGGTTTTATGGCCCATGGCAGAACGAAGGCACAATAGCAGGCGTCTCTTTATGTTGACATGGCATCCCATTGGCGGCATGTGCACCAAAATGATCTTTCGAGGTGGCTTTCCTGTTACAATTCGGCATCATCAAGATATTCCAATTCAATAGCATGAGGGGCGGATCACTATTGGCATTTGCAGAAGTGGCTATTGGCGGTGGTCACGATTCACAGCACATACATGGTAGCGGATGGCGAGGACATCTCATCTCGTGGTGGCTGGAGCATGCTATGGGTTGCTACGCTTTCAAAATGGGGGACGAATTGGAACCAATGCACATGCTATGGATTTGTATTGGATCGTTCATCATCTACACGCGATGTGATCAAGAAGGCTATGAATTCATATACACATGAGTCATATGGCGTGGAAAGAGGATTCACAATATCAACCACGATTGCTATCATCACTCAAGTCTGGATCTTCTCGACAAAGCCATATCAATCCAAGGATGCCTTGTGGTCTGTGGACCATTTCCAACCACTGGAGGTTCATGCATGGTTACGGACAACATGATCAAGACCCAAATCTTATTACCAAATCAACATGGTCGACATTGCACTCAAAGTCAAGAACAAACCAACCAAGGATCGACCATTCAAAACGTACGTATATGATCCCAAAGCCAATTTATTACCATGGCGCTTACCGTATCATTATATAGATGCAATCATGGAATGTCTGTACCATATCACAGCGGTCCTGGCGATCGATTCTGGATTTCCTATGCACAGCAATTGCACGATTCCACATATATATGAAGACAAATCAATCTATGGCTCTCTCTCTATCTCACTCGTACGCGCATACACGTTCATCAATCATTTCAATCAAGCGCTCAATCAATCACAAACACAAAACATCAAAGCAAGTATCAATGGGTGAAATGGTTGAGATAAAAGGTCCGTGTATTAACAGAGGTGTTATAATATAGAACAAACATGCCGAGAAACAAACGTCAATGGCATCAAGACCGGTCTGGAGGATATGTATCGCTTTGTCGTTCAGGGTCACAGGGCACCGTGCGTCCACCGATTAAGAGTCGCCTGGCCGTTGGGTGCCGTGCTGAATCTGTTCAACAATCTCGACCATCACTCAAACAAGGATTGGCATTCAATATCATCAAACTCAAGAGAGCCTGAAAGAAAAGTATGTATATGATTGGGATTGTCAAGGATGAGGAGTAGATACTCATTGTGGGCTCGTACGTAGAAACAAAAGAAAAAAGAAGAAAAGAAGAACAAAAGAACAAAAGTGGGACTTGCAAGAACTGTGCTAGGAGAACTTGGATCACACTGGAATCGGTGTTTGACCACAAACGGCCTTACATTGGCACAAGTGAAACGATACTCAAAAGCATATACGCGCTCCATATGACAATCGGTAAGTACCTTCTGATCATTTCTTTATTATGCTATTGCTAATATCATCATCCATAGATTGATCACTATGCACATCAAAGCTGCTTTCAATCCAATGAGGGCATATCAAGTCGATGACACAACACCCAATCAAGGACATTAAGGAGCACTCATGAGTGAAGCAAGGATGAAGGATGATTTCTATATGACCAAGCGATGGGAACACGCATACAGTGGAAAATGTGTATTGGCAAGGACGTTGTAAGTATGAAGGATGCAGGGCACCCTTTGTTAGCGTGTATTCTAATGCCTTGAACATATGATACTAGATCTTGTATTTATGAACAACGTGGCGGAAAACGACGGTCTGCTTGACGTTCTCGTCAACTTATTATGGAGACATTGCTCTTTGGTGGTAGGAGCACTCGAAGACTGGTAGTTATCGTCAATGCCTTGCCAGATGTCTAAATCAGTATGCTACTAGTAATAATCATACTTGTAATAATATCATACATACATATATAAGTTCATGCAGAATAAAGCATGCCCGTTTTATTATAGCAGATCATACATTGCATTAGGCTTAAGCGTATGCATGAAGCATCAGCATTCAATTACCAAAAATGCTCTCCATGATGCAGCATGTTTGATTAGGTTTTAATCCACGTTCATCCCGGTAGAGAATAACAATGACATGAGGTGTACTCTGTTTGTGGCAAACACTAGCATGATGAATCACAGCATATAAATCCCACCAGGAATGCGGCAAACATAACGACAAAGACCAAGGTGATATGGTGAACGACGATAAAGGCTAGTACCCAACGACATAGTTGATATCCCTTTAGATAACGACTTGCGTGCTTTGAATGAGCATACTTTTATTAGCTTCATGGCGAGTATGAAGCGTAATTGTGTTTCAACGTAAAATATCTTTGCCATGCGTCTCTCAACCAACAATCACTTCTTTTTCTCTATTACGACAACACTCAGCCCATATTCTACTTCACGCCTCTATATAGCAGCTATGCTTTTAAGCCTTCGCTACATTCCCATTTTGGCATCTGCCATTAGCTTGTTTAGCACCCAGCATTGTACTCCCGCATCCCTTCTCAATAACAGCTATTTTGCATTGAAACTAAAGAGAGTTTTACTTTGATAGGTCACAAAGCTATCCTAATACCTCTAGCGAACCACCTATGCATATCATCCACCAGTATTGCAATCCCAAGAGCCATTACCAAATCCGTGATGACCTCATTCATTGTGTCGAAGCTAAAGATAGAGTGAAAAAACTCATGTCATGAATCGTCTTGACCAAGGATGCCCATAAAAGCCCATCATCTACGCCTACCTAATAAACCGAAATCATCACCATCATACTGCCTTTGCCAGCTCGAGATAGAAAAAGTGAACTCCAAAACATTCGTAGCATTCAAAGGAGCGATCGTGTAATACAATGGAGACAAAAGATGAAGGCGTATTGGAGGTGTATCGTGTTGACTAAAAGTTGTCGTGAAGCTTGCAATCATTCCCTGGTTGTCCCGGTGCTGAAACAATCCCATCCGCCAAGATTACATGCGTGCTTTGAACATTGCCTGTGGAAAAGATGATGATGATGATCAGCAGCTTGAATTGATAACCGCGGTTTGTTTTGTAAGCATTTCCTGCCCCATATCTTACACGTACCGATGCGTTGTGTATCTATTCAAGTTCATAAAACCCGTTTTCGTCTTCGTAACTCCTTCAAACCATATAGCATTGTTACGTACCTTTTCCATTAGTCAAAATGACAATTTTCAACACCAAGATCTTGAACAACATGAGCCGTATCTGATTGGTCATGAGAGTTTTGCTGGATAGGTGTAATTCCGTCAAGCTGGCAAGTTTTTGAGGAGGATGCAGGAGATGATGATTAAGCGAGTACAGCTACCACCACAACGAGTTACTAAAAAAGGCTCACCTTAATACTTAACGCACCACTTGAAAATATACTTGAACGCGTACCTTAAAGAGCGACTAACGAGAAGTGTCACGCCCTGTAAAATATGACCCAATACAATGCATGTAATCGCTTGCTGCAACGTCGTGTGCACCTTGGGGGAAGATCAAGCCGATGTTCAATATGCCTTGCATTGTATCGATTCACATGTCAATGTCATGCTTGTTGCCATGCACTATATCCATGTTGCCAGGCACGAGGCGAAAATACGTCCAATAACCACTAAACCTGTTTTCACGCATTAATCATCATCCTATGATCCACTCGCATACCTTACTTTACACGTACCATCTCCCAAATTCGAACCACCTTCTGATGCTCTGTCAATTGATTGCCAACACGTGATTGAATTGCGGGATAAAGGTTGCTGGTGTCGATCATAAGGAAACACGTCGATATAGAATGACAACGACACCATTTGTTACACACCTTCCAGTCGTATTCCTTGACCCATCAATAGTGCACCCTTTGCCTTTCTTGAACAGCATCCCTTTCCACATTGCTCCTCAATCCTGAAATTGTCGACATTCCTGAACGAAGGAAGCTGTGAAAAGACACGCATATCAATATACACAACGAAGAAAGGCAAGTCGGCTTTTATACTCTATTGACACGTTGCTTACCTTCATTGGCACCGTTGCGCATATGGAGTTGACTAATGAGGGGCTCCATGCCGAGCCACGATTGTGCTGTTATTGTGTCTGAGTAAGAAGCAGCAAGGAGAAACTGAATAAAAGAGGCACCCTTTTGACACACACGCATGGAAATTTATCTGAGCCCTTCAAACATGCATCCAATTCACACCGCTATCATAGCCCACTTAGCCCTGTGATACAGCATCTACCCATTACTCCTGAATACCTGCCCAAATCTCATTCTTTTCCCCAATCTAAAGCTATTACGATTTCCCGTGCCACCGCTATATATGACATCCTGCAATATGAGATACCAGCATTATCCCAAAGCTGCAGCAATTGATATTGGGCCTTCGTGTCATGGTCTCAGACATCGATGTGGACGTGTTTAATAAGGACGACGCAAGAGCATTGAGATTTCCCGAACCTGTAGCATTGCTAGGGAATATGTAGACGTGCCTATTGTACGAGTATACATCGGGTAGCTGTTTATTGTAAGGGGATCCATCATAAAAGTGTACAATAAAGCAATCATCTTCAATATTCATACGTAGGTCGTTCTTTGTATTCAAATCGAGATCGACCCATTTTCCATTTAGCGTATTCAAAGCATTTCCCATAGATATCGGTGGGATCATCTGGTTTCAACATAACCACTTGGCAATGAAGGTCGCTTTTTTCATGCTGATCAGCCATCTCACGTAAACCAATACCACTGATTTTTCCGATTCCTTGGAGGTGAAGGTATTGAAGGTGAGGCAAAGTGGATAACATGGAAAACATCTTGTATGTTACTTGTAATCCGCCACCCACAAGCGATACGGTGCTGAGCTCTTGTGCATGATGAAAAAGTGAGGCAAGGATATCAGGTGAGGGATGATGTTCACGGATTTCAATTTCTCTTAAGTGCGCTATCATGCCAACCGTAAATGCAATGACCCCCATTCTGCGGCTAGGATCAATGACCTTGAACACACCTTGTAAACTCAAGGCTACTATGGGCACTGTTAACTTTTTGATAGACTCCAATAACCGCATTAGCGTATGCTCAGTGCCAGATTGTAGATCTGGTGGGATTCCTGGCATGTTGTTTAAAACACGTCGCATAGCACCAAAAGGTCGAATACAAAGTCGCACGTGATCAAGATGACTCAATCGATGCATGTATGGCATAAACTTCATCATTTGAAAAGCATTCATTGACAACGCCACTTTTTCCAACATGCATGCATTATGAGTGAAAAGGTGTTGCATTGCAATGAGATCATCATTTTCGCTGTTGTTGGATGTTGACATGTGTAAGTTCAGGTACCGTAATTGATGCTCAGCTGTAAAGAGATGAGCTGCTGATCCATTGATTGCTAATCCATGGAGGAAAACGTTGTCCTTGATATTGTTTTCCATCATCAATGGTTGTACACGATTGTATAAGAATGAACATGTATCCAAGGACGTCCATCGTAAATCAACCAGGCAAGGGCAATGATGACGGATCTTTTTTATATCCGGATGCTGCATGCTTTTCACGTACAAGCTTGATAAAAGAGGGCATTGTTGAAGTAAAGGGATAATCGATCCAATGGTAATGTTTGGATACTGGAGATGGACATGTTGTACATGGCTTGTTTTGGTCCCGTGCAATGATGGTGCACCATGCAACACGGTGAGTGAATTACTACTACCATGTTCGGAGCAGGATGAGATGCAGGTCAAGGATACCAATGATGATGAGCATGCTTGCACAATGCTCTGGACAAAGGATGTTGATGCATGCAAGGTCAATGGCAACGTGATTGTCAAATACCCGAGATGTCTGAACACTTTAAAGCGTGGTACAATGGCTGCATTTAAAACCCCATATCGTATTTCTATAAAAAAGGGGGGTGGGTCATGAGTCATCCCTTATCACTGTGTGTCGGTTGTTGCATAATGGTTACATACCCAACGATGTGAGATCCTTGCATTCATAGCTAGCCAAGACGTTGACTATATTCAAAAGCGTGATCGCGTCGGGGCATTGATCAACCACTACGGATTGGACATGATGGCCAATACGAGAAAGCAAGCCATGATATTGATTTGTGTTGTCCTTGTTGTCGGCATAAAAGGTAATATGAGTGAAGGCTGTTTTAGCGTATTGAATGACATGGGTGCTCCATGATCTTGATACAAGCATGCATTCTAAAATGTCGTTTCGTGCCAAATGATCAAAGATGCTGGTAAGGATATCATACGGCAGTCGATGGAATAGGTCGTGGTGTTGCATGAGAAAGGAAAAAGGGGTGGTAAAGTTATCAAAAGAGAAGGTGCAAGTCATGTATGGCCAACGTGTTTCGGGTGTGTGTGTGTGTATGTTACACGCGTGCATGGCTGTTGTGGTACCTTCGGGAAAACCTTGCCCATTCATTATCATTCATGCCGATTCAGATTCTGCAAACCACAATGGTAACATCATTGTTCAGAGTGGAAGGACCCTTGTACCTTTCTTTATTTGTGTATCCAAAGCAGCTCTATATATATGCACGTATCATTTTGGTACTTTATTTAATGGATCCAACGGCGCAAAGAAAACTTCTATCCTGGGACAAAGTTATCCTCATGCATGATCACCTGTAACCCATCCTTTTTTCATTGAAGGTTTTTCCAACAATCCGTTCAACATACTCCCTTTGGTCAAAGCCATCTCCTTATCCACAGATGAAATCCATACGCTGCAACCATGATGAAAAAGAGGCACCAATCCTATAGCAAAGAAAAAAGATCGAGTAAGGATCATGATAGCACTGAACACACTGCATCCCAAATACCAACCATCCAATCATACTATATTCTCGCTTACACAAAGCTGTCCTTGTAACGTTACGCTCTTGAGACCTGCCATTCACCTTGCTGGTGGCAGTGGTCAGATGGGGACGAATGGTGCGGGTAGATCTTGAATGGGTGAGAGCGAAACTAAGATCCTCAAGTTAGAATGGCAGCACAGACACCCTCCATGACCCTTTTCAGATCGTGTAATGATACTTGCTTGCGCCGTGTCTTTAAGCGTTGTTGGGCATTGCGTGCGTGGAATGGGTGAATGGGTGTAAAGTTGTGTGAAAAAGTAAAGCTGGCTTCGAAGGGTTGGGCTGGCGTTTTTACAATCCCCGGATTAGAAATGCAGCACATGATAGGATCAACGCCCCATTTTAAAATAGTAGCCTCCCCACAAAATGCAACATCATGGCGTCATGAATAGGGATCATCATAAATGGCAAGTCATTGTGGAGAAAGCAATCGCCTGCACATGCAACATTGCATGCTGCGGATTACATGCAAGGTAAAACGATGATGTTGCGATAGTTCATGCTGCGGATTACATGCAAGTCAAAAGGATCATTTTGCTGCGGAATGAATACATGCAAGGCAAAACGACGATGATGTTGCTGCGGATGACATGCAAGGAGATAACGCAAGGAATGTGATAAAAGCGTATCCGCAGCAAATGGTTACAAGGTTGCTGTGGCAACAAAGTGTGGCGCAAGGCAACAGTGTAACCCAAAATGGATACAATAGGCAACTATATAAAGACACCCCATTCTATCTTTTTGTTGCTACTGCTTCTTTTCTTTAACATGTCTGATTTTCCTTTTGCTGTCTATCCTATGATGACTCATTCCTTTGATATGAACATCCTTCCATTCGAGATTTGCTGCGAGATATTCCAACACATCTCACATCACGATTTATTGGAATGCATCAAAGTGTGCCATCAGTGGCGTGAATCAGTGTTTGAATGGTCACATTCAAAGTGGAGAGCTGAATCGATTGGTACTCTCTATGACATGCGAGCCTATTGGAGCCAAATTGCTGGTCATGTACGAGAGGTTGATATGCGTGGAAAGATAAACAGCAAAGATGATGATACCGAAATGGCCCTTGTTAAGATTGGATCTTATGATTGGCCCCATCTCCATACCCTTCGTATGTTGTTTTAAGATTTTAAGGTGTGTATTGTTACTAAAAGCTTGCTTGAAAACATAGGGATCGATGAACAACATTTGCCATTGACATGGAGACCTGCAACAGCCCTATCTCTTTTTGAATGCAGCAATTTACGTCGTTTGGCAGTGGACATGATGGATGGGTCCAACATTTCAGATCTTGTTGCTATCTTGGATGCTTGCCCTGGTCTAAAGTATCTTTCCTACATCAGTCGCAAACGTAACCCAAATAACATCAACACACAACTTTTGAAATACACACAAATTCCCACAACAACTGATATTGAATGTTTGGCTATCTCGAACCAGTTCCATCCTGCTGATTTTATGATCATCCTACGTCGATGCCCCTATTTACGTTATTTGGATGTTCATGGCAATGGATTGACAAAGATTCATCTTAATGCTATCATTGATGCATGTCCATTACTCGAATCATTGCAGCATTCCACACGACATCGTTTGAATATACAAAACACCCGCTTACAGGAATGGTGGCATCACTTTTGTCAAAGACGGTACACACGACGACGATCCATTCAAGATGATGATTCTTTACGTGAATTGGTCTTGAAGCAGGCATCTGAAGGCACTTTGTTTTATCAAGCGGGTCCTACCATCACTCGACATTATGACAGCTTGCGATGTATCAAGTTGTCTCAGCGAGCTACCTTGTGTTCAAAGAATACCGCCAAGCAATCGGTTATTCCTCAACGCGTGGCAACAACACCAACGCATCTTGAAGAGCTTGAATACGACTTTCCTGGACCCGTATCGACACTCTATCAGCATTCGAGTCTATTGATCCCATTACTACAAGCACGAAAAAGCCTGGTAAATGTATCCATCGGATTATCAACACCATTATCGTCACAAGGACTTGATGCATTGGCACGATGTGAGAAATTGCGTAAGCTTTGCATTAGGATTCCTAATTCAGCCAAGGACATGGAACGTTTATTTGTGGCTATTGCACGCTATGGCCATCCTCTCGAAACATTAGACTACAGCTGCCCAACAACAACAACACCATTGTCACCGGCATTGACATCGGCTTTAGCAAAGGTACCAACATTACGCCATGTGCACTTGAGTCGCCCCAAGCAAAATGTCGAACCTATTACCGATTTTGACACTGGATCCTCCCTTTCTTGTCTTTGTCGATCCAACAGTATTCAATCGCTTACCTTGTCTCATATACCTTTCGATTACAGCTGTAATCGTGTGTGGCAGTACATCAGTGGGATATCCAGTTTGAAGTCATTGTCCATCATCACATCCGAAAAGATCTACAACGGAGAAGGCATAAAGTGGATCGCTGATCGTCAACAACCGCTTGAGCATTTTTCATTGACTGGTGTTTGGGACTACTCAGGTGTCGTTAAAGACGCTTTGGAACACGCCAATAGAAAGATATCAACCACACATTACAATAACATGAACAAGGATGATTCTGATTCTGAGGATGAAGATAATTATCATAATCATTATCATTTTTAGCAAAAGGGATCATAGGAAGCATTTTTATGTGTATAAATAAAGGATGATGATTATTCAATGTGATGGTAAAAGGGGATGTCTGCTTTTGTGTGTGTATCCTAAAGCAATGAGTCAATGAGTCAATCATCATCCTCACCCAATTGCTCCCTTTCCCCATACTACTTACCATATCCGCATAGGCCCAGCTTTGTAGTAGAAACATAGCATGTCTCTGTAACCTTGGATCCCTTGAGCAAATTTGTCCTTCTCTGCTATGCCATCCTAGTCCATCCTGCTGATCATTGATCATCCATCTCCCACGTTCAACCTGCCAATGTGTCTTTTGTGCACTTGTACCACAATCCATGAGCTTCATACATGACCGTTCATATCATCGTGCATTGTTGTCGCTGTATTCGGATATGAAGATATTCAGGGCCCATAAGGTGCTTGCAGGAACCACCTCAACAACAATCGCGCCAAAGGTGAGTGAGTGAATGTCTGCTAATGCTCCATTGCCTTGCACATGAGATTGGGTGCTATCGAGTCTCTTGCATGGGCCGTCCATCGTTAACCTTCGCATACCCCATTAGTCTAGGTTGGTTGTGTGAGTTTGAAAAAAGGAAAGCGCTCGCTGTGTTGACCAACAACACCTTGTTACGCTCATTGTTGTTCCCCGGTTTTCACCCCATCTGGATTGGTTGCTTCACTGAACAATCGGTTGCTGACAATGGAGAGACAGCGAGATGCACAAGGTCAAGGTATGTTTGGTGTGCCGAAACAAAAAGGAGAGAGGGAAATGAATATGGGAGGACCACGTGTCTAATGATCGATCGTTACACGGCAACAACTACAACAGGCAATGAACTGGAGGATGTCACTGCAGAGATATCATCTTGTATGCACACCCTCATGCAGCTGTACCAAAGACGATCCCATATACACGCTTCGATTGCTCACTTTGATGATGCTTTGCTTGATGCGAATGCCATACGCAATATGGATCCCCAATCACCTCTTGGATACCTTTGCATGGGAGATGTTTACAGGCAACAAGGGAGGCAGCAAGAAGCCATTGACATTTACACGGTTGGCATGGAGACAGCATTATCCAATCATCCTTCTTATCCATCCTTGTCCGAATCAAGAGAGGCGGCTAGATTGCAACAAAAGAAACGTGTCGATTTCATCACCCAATTGCCATTTGATATTGTGAACCAGTACATTGCACCCATCATCCTTCAACAACGACAACGACGTTATCCAGTAAATGATCCATGGCCGTATCTCAATGTTTCGACTACTTGGCGAGATCGACTCTTACGATCAGGCCGATTGCATTATCGCGTACAGGCTACATCAGCAGGGGATGATGATGCATTTCACCATTATAAAGAATACATCGGCAGCCTATCACTATCCTATGTTGGTGAAAACGGCAATGACAATTTCGACACATTACCATGGACATCCATGAGATCGTTGAAGGAATTGGATATTTACAGTAAGTCAGGTCAAGGTGTGTGCTATCCAATACAAGATGGGAGTGATTAACCAACTTGTGTCTAGAGGACGTGTTTCATACCGGAGGACAAGCAACGGATGTTTTGTCGTTAGTGATGGCTATTGGTGACCGATTGACGCATTTGACTTTGAATATTAATGGCCAATACGAGATCAATGAAGATACCCAGCTTGTTCACCTTGAACAGATATTGCAACATACGCCATGTTTATACGCGTTGGATGTCACAGGTGCTGTTGTTAACGTGTGGAACGACAAGAACACTGTATATCCACATTTATGCCTAATGCGTATCCATCATCCCATCCATGCCATGGAACATGAGGCGGTGATTCATCTCTTGGAGCGCTTTCCTTCTTTACAAGCTCTTACACTCTTCCGTTGTACGACCAGCCAGGCATTGCCAATGATACATGATTATTGCCCATCGCTCCATTATCTTCGCTATGCTACGTCTTGTGATGACGGCGAGTTTTCAGATGTTGATTCATACGACGACTTTTACGCCTCCAATTCGACTCCAGGATTAAGGGTACTCCACCTTGGTGCTTGTCAGCCTACTACATTCAATGCATGTGATCTTATGGCGCTACTCGAGAGACATCATGAGACACTTGAAGAAATCTACATTTCAGGGGAATTGAATACGTCATCATTGGTGTATCCAGGCGTCATGGACATGTCGTTTCCCAAACTCAACTCGTTGCATCTTCATGATTACGTCTATGATGGATCGATTGACCTGTGTACTTTATTGATGGAAACAATCCCGCACACTATCTCGATACAAGGAAATGCAGACCATGGGCCATTCTCACATCTAAAAGCTTTCACCATGCATCTCGAGAACAGCGTGCATATCCAATCATTACATAGCATCGTGGATTACTATATTACGCTCGGCCAATCATCAAGCTTAACCAGCCTTTCGTTGCACTTTTGCCTGGAGGATGATGATTCCACAACCCAGTTGCTATACAACATTGGCGATTTAGTTCAGCTGGATAAGTTTACGATTGACGTACGTGAGGGATCCGTAAGCGATCATTCATTTGGTCCAATACTTGAAAGATTTGGGAAACGGCATCATAGATTCTCACGTTTGAAGCTACTCGGTGATCAAGGCATATCCAAGAATGTATTGCGCCATTTACAATGCCTCGATATTGCGAATTTGGAATTGGGCTATGGCTTGGATGTATTAGATTTGGTTCATGTGCTAAAATGCAAGCCTCTTGAATCGCTGATCATTGATTGTTCACCGGAGTGCTCAGATGTCCACGACATAGTACATGAGCATTTTAAGGATATTAGAGTATTCATATAGCATAGCATAGTCGTATACAGCCGAGAGTCAATATAGCAATCATCTTTTGTATTATACATTATGAATCTTTGTTAAGTGTTTTTTTATAGGGAGTATGGCTACTTTTCTAAGGATGATGATCGTGTCCATGAGAACGAGCATCAAATGATGCTTTTATTATTTGGCGAGGCGCATTCATTTATAGTAAATAAAAGGAGGAGTACAAAGGAAAAGGGAAGTGCACATACAGGGGACATATCCACAAACGTCAACCAACAAGCAACCAGCACACCTCAATATCTTCGTAGCGATGGGGTGACACCAATGGATCTTGATACACTATGTACGATGCTCTATCGTATGCAAAGATCAAGTAGCAACAACAACTGGCGACAGCGTACAAGACCAAGAGATTCATCCGGCAAGAAGACATGTTTCAATTGTGGCGCACCAAATGTCATGATATCATCGGCATAGGCTTGACGCTTCAAATTTGGCAAAGAAGGCAATGGTGATGAATCTTGCGGAGCTGTATTCAAACGTAATCCCTTGAAAAGAAGAATCATCCAAAATGGCACGAAGGAGTGGTTCAATAGCGAGATTGAAAATCGGATCATCCTGCCGTAATCCACGTTGCTGTTGGAAAGCTGGTGAGAGATGACCGTTGATATTGAGACGTATGGGTGTCAAAAAGAAAAGATCAGTGATAGCGACAATAAAGGAATCGTGTATGCCAAATGATGAAAGAACTCGATGAAGACACAAAGGATGAATGCCATCGTAAGCTTTTTCTTGATCCAGCAGTTGTGCTATGGAGGAAGAAGACTCATGACCATATGCTTGATCCATTGCCAATTTGGCCAGCATGCCGTTGTCTGCTATGAAGCGCTTTGGTAGGAACCATGTCTGAAGCGGATTAATCAAAGAATCAGCAGCTTGAACCAAAGGAGCATTCCATAAACGTGTAAATATCTTTGCATCAGTGTTGATGGGGGAGATCGGTCTCCAATTGCGCAATGATTGCAAATCCCCTTTTTTGGTAACAAAGTAACACATGTGTCTTTCCATGAAGATGGGTAAACGCCTTCTTGAAGAGCTGGTCGTAGTAATGAGGATCTTTAAACACCATGAACCACGTTGAATAAGGTAGTCCGTCAGGTCCAGGACTACTTTGAAGGTCTTCAATCGTACAATCCTTCACCAAATCTTCTTGCCATGAAGATGATAAACAAGGTAAAGAGCTAGCAGAGAGTAGTTCTTCGAATGCGCCATCATCAAGGTGTATAGAGATCTTGATAAAATGTAGTTGCTGCGTCATGTAGATCGTTGGTTTCTGAACACGTATTTCCTGCAGCTGGAAGAACCAAAGAAGTGATCATGCGAGTGTTTTGTGCGTGATTGCCTATTTTTTTTAAGATACCCTGCTGAGATCTCGCCTTTCTCACGCCAACGTTGACAGGCTTTCATAGCTTGAATGTTGTTTTTGTTGAGTCATCGATAGCGTTTGTCTCTTGAAGAGTAATGATGTGTGGTGAAGAAGGATGCTGCCGGAGATATCTGATGAGAGAGTCCCTGGCTGATGTATTGGTGTTTTTACGTAGGCTGTTACAATTGAGAGAGGATAAATTCAGTATGTTGTCTTTTAACGTGATAAAATTATTGATACGTAGAGTTGGGGCCCTGATGCTGCTCAGGACCCAAAGCGTTACCAGATGATTGTTCCATATTGTTGATTTCAGATTGCGCCGACAGCCCTTGGCCAATGAGTCGAAGAGCGAGATGAGGCGCCTGTTCCTTGAGATACTGCTTAAAAGCACGTTGTTTCTCAATTGTGGATGGCGAGATTTTTTCTTTGGCTGGATCCGATGCATGCAAAGACCGATACCAAAATCGAGGTACTTTGGTAGTGGGATCAATCATGTGGAGAAGATCGGGATTTTTATCCATGTTGATTGTTGCTTTGTTGGCAAAACTTGTGGATCATGTGTGTCATCACCATGGAGAAGCACCAAATGGTTGAAAAGAAACGTCATACGCTCTCGAAGATCCGATTCAAGACCATTAACAAGGAGGTAGTCGCTAACTTTCAACATCTCAGCATTATTGTATCCATCTTGCATGCCTCCAATGCCACGATCAATCTTCAAGCCGCGTTTAACTTCTCTCACTTGATTGCCAGGAAGAGATGTTGATTGTTGCTTTGTTGGCAAAACTTGTGGGTCATGTGTAATGCCAGGAAGAGATGTTGATTGGTTGCGTGCTTTCCTCTTCTTTTTGGGTGTCGCACCACGAGTCGAGGTTGATCTTGTTGGCCCATCTGCAGCTATATGGCCAATAACGCCACAATTATAGCAAGCACGATTCCTTTGTGGATTATCAGGACAATGGCGTACATGATGACCAGGTTGATGGCATCTACCACAGTCAAGTTCCATTTTCTTCCATGTTGCATAGAAAGGTCCATTCGTTTGGCATGAAGTGATGGTATGACACAAAGTAGGTGTTGTGAAGTGTCCGCTACTGGTCGTATCTCTAACACTCTCCTGCATTAGCGCCGTTGAGAGTGCATGTCCTGTATAAGCCTGTTAAATGCAAACAATAAACAAGAGCTCTTTCTTTCCCATAAGGCTCCTTTGCAATCGGTTCATTGCATCGTATACGTTGTTGCTTGTGTGAGTTGATGCTCAGCTCTTAGGGCGGTTGAGTATTACAGCAGCCCAAGATCGCATTACTATATAGGCCATGATGTTGTCGTATCAGCTGATGGAGTTTGGTCCAAAAATGGCAAATCCCTCTCCCATAAACATTTGCGAAACCGATTCACCATCAAGAACTCGGCCAAATGGTCTCAAGCTGTCTTTGAGGCCATCCAAAAGAGCAGGAATGGGCATACGAGGAAGAGATGTAAGATTTGGTATGTAAATGGTATTTATTAACATCTTAATGTAGATGTTGTGTAAAAGGGATAGGGGAAGAAGATGGAAGACATTCAGACATTTCTAGCTAAGAGGTTGTGCTCTTGTTCAATTTGAAGTATGGAGGTTGCAGCCTTGGCAGCAACAGCCTGTGCTTGAAAACGCTCGTCATTGTAGATGAATTGCCAATGGGCCTTCCATATGGCCAGCACACCGCAAGCAATGATGGTGGAGTCTGTAACACGGGTGTCAGAGGTTGGATGCGGTGGTATTCTCGACAAGGTAGAGATGTGATTGTTGTATTCTGTAATTGTTTATGGATACGATACCTAGAAACATAGAATAGACCTTTCCACTACACATTCGAACGTTCCTTAGAAGCACATGACATGTCAACAACAACAATAGAATAGTATAAATAAGCATCCATCAAGCAGCTAGAAACCATCATCTTTCATCTTTTGATCTTTTATACATAAAGACATACACACGAGTCCTAAAGGATTTATCTTGTCTCTTCTCTTCTTTATTTGAAACATCACAGTGATCCCACTGAACCAAAGAGCTTAGAGAAAATTGAGCTGCAAGGATGCGCCATACTTCGTGAACAAAAGGACAAGCGAAAAAGAAATGTTTGTCCGCTTCAGTGATGTCAATCACGGCATCAACATGCCCTTCACAAAGAAGGCATAAGTTGGATTTGCATGAGGTGGGAATGAGACGATGTAAACGTGCACGTGACGATTTGCGGTGATGTAGGAGACGCCAAAGGACTGTTGTAGCACGATGAGGGATATGGGCTGAATTCCAAAAACGATACCATGCACCAGGAGTTGCACGAGGGTAATCATTGGGCAAGTCTTGAAGAGGCGGTAAGAAGCTGTATCGAAAATCCTTGCGCTTGAAGTTGTCGATGGTGAGACCAGAGCGAGTGATGGGTGACACCAAGTTATAAAAATCAAAGGTGACATTGAGCGGGGTGGGGGTAGAGGGGGTAGTACCAATGAGTTTGAGGAGAAAAGGCTTAATCCTCCAATGACCATTCGATGACGTAGCTTTGTGAAAACGAGCGATGTTGTAACGATTGCTTGTTCGTTCACGATGAGTCGGAGCACGTAGTATGCAAGCTCGTGTGGAGAGAATGTATGCGTCGCGTACTAGAAAATGCCTCCATGTTGGAGAGGGAGCCTCAGCAGCATTACCAGCAAAAGTACAAATACTTGTGAGAGGAAAATCCAGCACAGTGTGATGCGTAGCTTGATCCCAATTGACTTTGAGTTGTAACTTGTCACATGCTTGAAAAAGTGTCTTGAAGTGGCCTAGGGAGGATAATGAATTGGAACGTCTTTCAGGGAATAAAATGGGGATGACAGGGGATAGGGTATTACAAAAAGATTGGATACAAAAACGGAAATAAGGGTCAACAAGGGAAAGATCGGGGTCGGCATAATGAGGAGAAATCAGAGGGAGGATCCATCGCAGTTGTAACGAGAGTAAGTGATGCGAGGGGTGAAGGAGGAAGAGATGTAAGACGAATACGAGCGATATCAGCATCTGATCCCATTGAGCTGCAAGGATAATGCGTGTTCCATCCATCCTTGAAAAGAACACCTTGTTGAAGAGCTTCATCAAATTTCTTTTGTTGCAGCAAGAAAAAGTTCAATAAGAACTCTTGGGCCAGACTTGTGAGTATCTCCACCACAATTGTTGGGATATCCAACTTTTATTCTAAAGGGCTCCATCGCTATCCTACTATAACTACCAAACGAATTGCCTGAAGAATAAAATCCAAGATTGTGAGGAACATAAAACAATTAATCATTCTTTGTAGCATTGAAGCATCCCCTCCCCCACAAGATACTTCACGTACCAATACGTTGAGATACATATGCGAAGTTGTTTCTATGCAGGATTTTTAGATTCGTTGGTTATTTGAGAGGACGTCCATATCCAATGGCCACATCGCATACCTTTTAAATGGGCAAAGCTATCGACCTCAATATCCAAATCTCCAGCTACCACAGCACGTATTCATGATCGTTTTGCTTTGAGGAGCTATCGGCAAGCGTACAAGTTGTTTAGAGTTCTGATGTGCAAAAGCCGATGACGAAAAGAGTACCACTGACCAAAAGCACTTGTTTCCATGATACCGTAACCACGCAACCGACGTTTCCAGCCAATTTGTAAAGTGGTGCTAAATGCTGAAAAGACGACATGGAGTGAAGGTAGAGCCTTGATGAGAGCAGCCAACCATCGCAATGTGTGTGACCAATGGATGGAATAAAGGGAACTTGTTGAGTTGTTGAGCTTTGCACCAGTACATGTTGGTCAATCGTGAATGTGCCATCGTATAAAAAATTGATTTCCAATATGGATCAACCATAAAGACCCTCAAGGCATACTACCACGTAGATGTTCGTTAGTGCATGAGTAAAACGATGTCAATCTAAAAGAAATACATACCATAAAGGAAAATACAGCTCACGAAGCCGTGTACTGCCATGATCCAATACATCAATGTAGCCGCTCTCTCTGTTGTCTTGTGGCACCCTTGAGCAAGAAGAGCCTGATCACCATTGTGCGTTGCATCCTTATGATTTGCATGCCATGCTTGATGCCATCCAATGCATCCATAAGCCAGATACAATAGAGCCCACGATATTGATTGAAGCTGATCCTATTGTAATCCCATTCGTTATCATTCAATGTTTCCTTCCCATCCCTTCCATATTTTTGTTCTTTATACATGCCATTCTCCCAAAGTTAAAAGATCCCTTTCAAGCTACCGCCTTGCTGTAGCATCACGTGATCAGATCGCTGGATAAAGGTTGCTAGTATTCATTGTAAGAAGCTCGTCGAGATAGAACGTAAACATGTCCCTTTGCTACACACCATTCGAGTGGTCTTACTTGCCTTCTAAACAGAGTATTCGTTGCCACCCTTGTATAGGATCTCTTTCCCCATTCCTCCTGAACGTTGCCATTGTCGCCATTGTTGAACCAGGAAGGCTGTAAAAGAGAAGGATATGACTATACACAACGAAGAAAGACAACTATGCTTTTACACTCTACTACAACGCTACTCACCTTCATAAACACCCTTTCTCATACATCGCTTGCTAATGAGGGCTTCCATGTCGAACTACGATCGCGGCGTTGGGTCTGAATGGGCAAGAAGCAGCGAGAAAAAGACGAGTACACACCCACACACCACACAAGTAAATTAGTCTCTGCCCTTCATACACGCATACAATAAACAACACCACTCATAATGCTTTCATAAACGTATCGTTTATTATCATCATATACAAGAAGCGGGCGTTGAGAGGGGTCAAGGCTATTGCTGCGGTATGGCTATACTACAACTACACCTAACAAGACTACCACACCTATACCCTTTTATTAGCAAGTGATATAAAGATAGTTTAGACATACTTGTTTACCCATTCCAACTGCAATTGTGAAGGATCATGACATTGGATTAGTCAAATGGGTGAAATGGGGTGACGTGCACTTGGTAATAAAATAGACGTTTCCAGCTCAACGAATTTCTTCCTCTCTCTTCCCAACTTTTTTACTCCTGCTACAATGCTCTGCTTCGCGCTTTCCGCTATTGCTCTCTGCTTTTCTGAACCTACTCTTCTTCTTGCGTTTCCTGTTGCTTGCCTTGTGCAGCTTTTGGGTGTCCCTGCCGCGTTCTCGTTTGCCTTTGGCTACGTTCTTTCCCACTTTTGGCCTTCTTTTGTTGCCTGTTGGTCCTCTCTTGTTGCCTTCTCCATGAAGTGCTTTTCTGTTGCCTTCTTCAAGAAGTGCTGGGCTTTTGCCAACCCTCGTCCTATGGACCGTTTACCTCAAGCAAACCCAACCTCAAACCTCAAGTCGCCCGATAGCCCACCTTTGGCTGGCCTTGTTGTTACCTGTCTCTCGTCTCGTGCTGATGGTCTTGAAACCCTCTCTGTTCACGCTGTTCGCTTTTCTCCTTCTTTCCGTCCTCCTGCTGGTGTTCCTTGTGTTCACGATGGCAAGAAGGTTGTCTCTGGTTGCTGTGCTGGTCTTGGTGTTGCTCCTTCTCGTGCTCCTGCTCCTGCTGTTGGTGATGTTGTTGTCTCTGCAGGTGACAAAGTTGTCCCTGATGCTGCTGTTGGTGTTCCTCCTGTTGTTGTCTCTGCTGGTGCTTGTTCTGTTGGTGTTGACGTTGCTTCTCGTGGTGTTGCTCCTGATGCTGATGCTGGCGAAGATGTTCGTGCCGTTTCTTCTGTTGCTGTTGTTGACGATTCTCTTGGTGGTGATGTTGAAGCTCTTGGTGTTGGTGATGACGCTGTTCGTGGTGATGATGACGCCGTTCTTGGTGATGACGATGCCGTTCTTGGTGACGATGACGCTTTTGGTGATGATGATGCCGTTCTTGGAGACGATGACGCTTTTGCTGCTGGTGCTGATGATGTCGCTTTTGCTGCTGGTGATAACTCTGGTGCTCTTGCTCGTGATGACGACGCTGTTGGTGTTGGTGCTGATGATGCCGTTCTTGGTGACGATGACGCTTTTGCTGCTGGTGCTGATGATGTCGCTTTTGCTGCTGGTGATGACGCTGGTGCTCGTGCTGATGATGCCGTTCTTGGTGACGATGACGCTTTTGCTGCTGGTGCTGATGATGTCGCTGTTGCCGTTGGTGATGAAGATGAAGCCGTTGCTTTTGGTGGAGAAGATATTGATGACATTGATCTCCTCTGTAAGTATATATATATCTAAACATACACTCCATTAATAATAAAAACTTCTAACAACGACTCTTATAGGTGTCTTGTTCCGGTACTTGACTACCGATGACCCATTCGATGAAGACACACACATGGCACCTCCCATCGATCGCCGCTATGTGGAGCCCATTGATGTGATGGAAGTCGGTAAGTGAAACGTTCACGCTTATGGATTGTCATGATGAATCACGTATATACTCACATGCAATGATGGCATTTAGATGACGACTTGCTTTCGGTGATGTCGGTCCGTTTGGACTCCTCTCCATTCCTTTACAATGACGATATTGACGATCCTATTGAGATCGGTAAGTGTGAATTTTGGATATCCTATATACAAGCCTACTTATCTAACCTATGGTTATTACTTAGATATGCCATCTCCTGAACTTCCTCCTCAACCCGCAACACCTCCTCAATCACCTCCACCATCACCAACGCCCGCCCATATCGAGGTTGATACAACAGTCCTTTCTCCCATTGTCACTCCTTCCGCTGTCACCACTACCACCATGCCTACCGCTACTACTACCACCATGCCTATCACTACCACTACCACTGATACCGCCACTGCCACCACCACCAATACTACCGCTACTATGACCGTCACCATTCCTTCACCTGTTCCTGTCACCACCACTATGTCTCCTACAATTATCGCCACCTCTATGCCATCTCCTATTCTTGCCGCCACAACTATGCCTATTACAACACCTGCCACCATTAATTCCGCAACACCTTCACCAACACTTACCGCTGCTCCTATCGCCATCCCTATGCCAACCACATCTCCTATCGCTACAACTATGTCATCTCCTATTCTTGCCGCCACCACTATGCCTACAACTACTCTTGCCACCATTAATTCCGCCACCCCTTCACCATATCTTACCGCTGCCACCACCACCAACATCCGCAACACCACACCCTCATCATCACCACGTCCGCAATCACCTGGTGAACAACAACAAAGCCAGCAAGAGCAGCAATTGGCATGGGCTGAATTTGCTGCTTGGCTTGCAGTAGCCACTGAGGACTTGGATTATGATCCAGAGCAAGAGGATGATGATGAGGAGGAAGACGATAGCGATGATGATCAAGATGGCGATGACACTGATGATGACGATGACGATGATGACGATGGTGATGACGATGACGATGATGAAGATGGCGATGACAGTGGTGACGACTATGGCTACGACTACTACTACGGCGATGAAGACGACGATGGCTATGGCTATGTTTTTGACGACCACGACAACGATGAAGACCAGTATGTCTATGAAGAATACGAGGCCTTCTAGTTGTTCGGTAAGTTCGTAACACTATATGGATTACAATTATGCTCACATTCTTTTTTATTTGAAGGTAGCTCGTGGTCGTCTGATTTCATCGGCTTTGTTCGATGCAGCTTCTTCCTAGTAGGAGGCTATTGTCTTCGCGTCTCTCTTGGGGACATGTTACGGTTACGGATGGGATGCCCTGCAGTCCAGTCTCAAGCGTGGATGATTCTCAGGTACGTTCAGCTTCATGTGTGTTGAGTGAAAGGGTCGGCATGTAGGTCTCGCGGTGGGAGGATCTGGAGGGTCATCGATGACGCTACCTTGGGTGCTGTAAGAGCCAACGAGAAGTCCAATTGGTATCCATGATCCAGTACGCTATGTGCAAGACCTTGCATTCCTACGTCCTCTCATGGTCTAGTTGCTACGTTACCTACTGAGGTGCTTGATTTGATCTTGAAAGGGTAAGTCAAAATATTGGTATTGCTTTATAATCCATTTACTTACAAATGCCGCTTTTATATTGTGGGGGCCATCATGGTTATTGATACTGTGATGTGTCCCTGCATAGTGCCACCGCCTTTACATGTTGGAGGATCATGTTTTGGCACAAGCGGTAATCATCTATGAAGTGGGTATCTGCAAACGAACATCAAGACATGGTGGGCAAGGCATCATAGCCTGGGGATTGGAGAAGATTGGACGTCGTTGGATCCGGTACCCTTGGTGCAGAGGATAAGGCTTTGAAGGATCCGTGGGTGGGAAAGAGGCCTGCATGTTGATTCCTTTCGCTCTCCACATGGGGTTGGATGTGCCTGGGATGACATGCCACGTCTTGTTTCTGGTTCTGTAGGGTATCCCTGTGAACAGGTTATGGTCATTGGCTATGGTATGTATTGAAGCACGAATGGCTATGTCTTTTCAAAATGCTAATGGATGTCTCTCTTCACAATAGGCCTTGGGCCCTTTTGGGGCGATTGTTATGAGCAGCGGCTGCTGTCGCGGAGGACAGGAGTTCTCTTTTCTTTTTATTGGTGTCGTTACCGATCCGGATCTTGGGCATTTGGTGGATACCATTGGGCACAAGCAGGGCTCCTCTTTTCTTTTTATCAATGGGGACATCATTGTCATGGCAACAAGGCGCAAGAGTTCTCTTTTCTTTTTACTGGTGCTATCGTCAAGCTGGACACACGGGTCGCCATGGTTACAAGTCTCAAGCTTTCTCTCGCTCCTTTCATTGGCATTGCGACTTATCAAGAGGCTATCATTATGGCTACAACGCAAAAGGTATCTCTTTTCGAGAATACTGGATCGGTGCTATTGCCAAGTGGAACACATTTATCGTCATGGCAACAAGGCACACAGCATTGTATTGGATCTTATTCGCGCTATTACCGATTTGGACACATTCATTACCATGGCGACAGAGCAAAGCAGTTCTTTTCATTCTACTGGCATCGCTACCAATTTGGGCGCATTTATCATCAAGGCGGCAAGGCACGGGAAATTGATTTCATTTTATTGGCGGGTCACGGTCATCGTCATGGCTACAGAGAAGACAAGACCTTTTCCCTTCTGTTGGCGGCGTTACCTATTAGGTCATTTATTATCGTTGTTCAAGGCACAGAGGGGTCTCTCTCTTCAATCCACTTGGTAGTGTCATTGAATTTGGGCATTTATTGGCATGGCAACAAGGCACAAGGGCTTCATTTTCTTTATTCCATGAGGCGATTCGTTGCGATGCAGCTATTATATTTGATCCACGTGCATACGATCCTGCGTGTTTCAGTAGTTGGTGCTCCTCTCTGTGATACGATACATGGCTATGGCATCAAGATGCGGCTCACCACGCGCTCGTTTTATTGGCATTATGGTGGCATCAGCAACACGATGAGGAGTTGGCCTATTGTACTCTATATCCGACAAAGAATGACATGGATGGCAACGCAATGGCATTGAGCAAGGCATTGGCTTTGATCACGTCACCATTGTTATGGCTACAATTGCGAAGATTCATACCTATGGCATCAAGATAGATTATCACAAGGGACGTTTGGACACTGGTGGCATTTATCACTTGGAATTGGCAACAAACAACTATGACGATGGCTTTATGGCCCATGGGGGAACCAAGGCACAACTTCAGGCGTCTCTTTATGTTGACATGGCATCCCATTGGCGGCATGTGCATCAAAATCATCTATCGAGGTGGCTTTCCTGTTACAATTTGGCATCATCAAGTTCTTCCAATTCAATGGCATGAGGGGCGGATTACTATTGGCATTTGCAGGAGTGGCTATTGGCGGTGGTCACGATTCACAGCACGTACATGGTAGCGGATGGCGAGGACATCTCATCTCGCGTTGGCAAGAGCATGCTATTGGTTGCTATGCTTTCAAAATGCGGCACGAATTGGAACCAATGCACATGCTACGACTTTATATCAGATCTTTTCACCATCTACACTCGATGTGATCACGATGGCTATGAATTCATATACACATGGGTCATATGGCGTCGCAAGAGCATTCACAATATCAACCACGATTGTTATCATCATTCAAGTCTGGATCTTTTCGACAAAGCCATATCAATCCAAAGATGCCTGTGGTCTGTGGACCTTTTCCTATCATTGGAGGTTCATGCATGGTTACGGACAACATGCAGAAGGCCGAAATCTCATTACCAAATCAACATGGTCGACGTTGCACTCAAAGTCAAGAACAAACCAATCAAGGATCGACCATTCAAAACGTACGTATATGCTTCCAGAAGCCCATCTATACCAAGCCGCTTACCATATCATTACATAGATGCAATCATGGAATGTCTGTACATATCACAGCGGTCCCGGCAATCGATTCTGGATTTCCTATGCACAGCAATTGCAAGATTCCACATATACATGAAGACAAATCAATCTATGGCTCTCTTTCTATCTCTCTCTCGTACGCGCATATACGTTCATCAATCTTTTCAATCACGCGCTCTATCAATCACAATCACAATCACAATCACAAACATCAAAGCAAGTATCATTGGTGGAATCGGCTTATATACAAGGTACATGTATTAACAAAGGTGTTATAGAACAAACATGCCGAGAAACAAACGTCAATGGCATCAAGACCGGTCTGGAGGATATGTATCGCTTTGTCGTTCAGGGTCACAGGGCACCGTGCGTCCACCGATTAAGAGTCGCCTGGCCGTTGGGTGCCGTGCTGAATCTGTTCAACAATCTCGACCATCACTCAAATAAGGATTGGCATTCAATATCATCAAAATCAAGAGAGCCTGAAAGAAAAGTATGTATATGTTTGGCATTATCAAGGGTGAAAAGTGGATTCTCATTGTGGACTCGTACGTAGAAACAAAAGAAAAAAGAAGAAAAGAAGAAAAAAAGAACAAAAGTGGGACTTGCAAGAACTGTGCTAGGAGAACTTGGATCACGCTGGAATCGGTGTTTGACCACAAACGGCCTTACATTGGCACAAGGAAAACGATACTCAAAAGCATATACGAGCTCCACATGACAATCGGTAAGTACCTTCTGATCATTTCTTTATCATGCTATTGCTAATATCTTGTAAGTATGAAGGATGCGGATCACACTTTATCAGCATGCATACTAATACCTGGAACATAGGAAAGTGAATGCTGCAATTAGCGACAACGCTGAGGAGAAAAGAAGGCCAGCTTGCAGCTCTCGTTAACTTATTATGGAGGCATTGCTCTTTGGTGGTAGGAGCTCTCGAAAACTGGTGGTCGTCATCAATGCCTTGCCAGGTCTCTAAACCAGTTTACTACTTGTAATAATACTACTTGTAATAATATCATACGTACATATATAAGCTCATGCATAATAAAGCATGCCCGATTTATTATAGTAGATCATACTTTGCATTAGACTTAAGCATATGCACGAATCATTAGCATTCAATTGCCATCGATGCTGCCCATGATGCAGCATGCATGATACCTTTTAATCCACGTGCATCCTTATAGAGAATAACAACAAATTTTTATTTTGATGGACCACGAAGCTATCTTAATACCTCTGGCGAACCGCCTATTGATAGCATCCACCAGTACGCAATCCCAAATCCAAGATGGCCTCATACATCGAGTCGAATCTAACGCTTGAGTGAAGAATCCGTATGCCTCTATACAATGAATGTAAACCCTTGGTAAGGTGTGTTCTAGCATGTTTGACGAAGAGCAAACGCATACCCAATACGATTTGCATTGTATCCGTTCACATGACAATGTGACATTTGTTGCCATGCACCATGATATTGCCAGGTACATAGTAGGTACAAATCCATCCGATGACCACGATTGTTTAGGATCCTGTATTCAGCCATTAATCATCATCCTATGGTCCACTAGCGTACCGTGCTTTTCACATACCATCTCGCATAGTCGAAAGATCATCTCATGCTCTGTCCTTCGATTGCCAACACGTGATTGAATTGCGGAATAAAGGTTGCTAATGTTCATTGTAAGAAGGTCGTCGAGATAAAATGCCAACATGGCCCTTTGCTGTACACCGTTCAAGTCGTCATGCCTATGCCATACACACCCCACCCGTTACCGTTCTTGAACAGAATCTCGTTGCACATTCCTCCTCAATCTTGAAATTGTCGACATTCCTGAACCAAAAAGGCTGTTACAAGACAACCCTATCAGTTTATACAGCGAACAAAGACAAGCCTACATTTACAGGTTACACACCTTTATGAGTACGTCTCTACCACACAACGTTTGCTAATGAGCTCTTCCCAATGTCGAATTACGATCGTGTTCTTGTTGAGTCCGCGTAGAAGCAAGCAAGGAGAAGCTGAGTACATGATGTACCCTTTCGATGCACACAAATGAAAGTGACCCAGCTCCATGCATCTTACCTCGCACAGCACCACCCAGCAACCCCCCTTTAGCTGCTCCCATAGCAACCCACCTGACTATTAGCACTACCTGCGGATCAATGATTCTTTATTTCATATATAAAAACTACAACATATAAAAGAGAAGACTATGTGGCTATAGACATTGTATAACTTATATAAGAAGGTGACCATAATAGATGCTTTTTGTATACAAGAAAAGCTTTATTTAATAAAAGTAAACAACTAGCTGTGCCAATTCTTAGCCCATCTCCATGGAGATGGTTTCCAGGTGCGACCACGTGGAGGTGATTGGCAATCCGCACCCAGTTTAACGTCATTTCGGACGGATTGGTTTAACATCGTAATCAGGATGCAAGTTTTCGTCATTGAAGACGACCAATTTATAGTCGTAGTCAGACTACCACCCGCACCACCCATACACGTACCTCTTTATCCCCTCTTCTTTTTTCTTCACCACCCATCCACATGCCCCAATAGTCCTCTTTATCCCCTCTTCTTCACCACCCATTCACCTACCTGTGGCACCAGCAGACACTCACACACACACATTACACACTACCCACCACCACTCACCCACTCACCCCCTCATACCACCACACAAAAGAAAAAAGAAAAGAAGACTTACCTTTGATGACCGTGAGAGCAAAAGAGCTGCGGAAAGAAAAACGAAAAAGTTCGTTTGCCCTCATTGACCCCTATTTATACAAAAATAGGCAACCCCAACGTATTAAGGCGCAGCATGTATACATTGCCCCATCACTGCATCCTATGTCTTTGCTTACTTTCTCATTATTCTACAAGTCAACCTTGCCTGTATTTTCGGATTCGGTTATAAAACCATGATTTCTGTATCTGTTGGTACTAGTTGCATCAACATCCGTTGGAATTAGGATACTTTGTGCATTGTGTGCTCGAGCGGCAATGCTCTGATCATTTTCCCACAAGTCAATATGGACCCAAATTTGGTATTCGGTGAAAAACCACTGTTTCTCTATATATTCGTACCACGTAGCAGAAGGTAGGATGGAGCTGGATGTCCCTCAGTGCTCTCGCTTGAATGATGGAATCTGCCTGCTCACTTTATCGTTATGGGTGATTGGAGGCGGTCCTAAAATTACATATCGACATGGGCTTGCATGTATCCATCCATTATCATGACCTTCCCTCTCATAACTCCACAAGCGAACTTAATATGAAATCTGGTATTTGAACATAAAAGCATTGTCTCTCAGCATACTGATATGGGCCATCATAGTAAAAGGAAGCAGCCTTTTTAATCCAAGATGGACGTGCGCCGACCAAGTTTCAATGTTTGCTTACTTAAGCCCTATCTCATTACGCAATAGAGGTTGCAATTCGTTATCCGTAACATCATCGCTTATCGCTTGGACAGCAACCCAGCATGATTAGGATAACGACAGGTAGCGTTCCTATGAAGCTGCACCACCCATCATCTATGGTCGATTCAATCATTGAATGGGTTGCTTCTTTCAGTTGCATGCGCCTCCGATCAGACATTTATCCAACTGCGCATCCTGCCTAACCCATAGCATGACCCCGAAGGAGGAACCATGTATACAATGATCTTTTTATAAGGCGTGGTTGTTCACAAACGCCCATCATTTTTATTACCTCAAACAATCTTTGTCATAAAGCAACGTCTAATTCGTAGTAAGCCAATATCGGTGTCATGAAGCTACAGCCTATTACACGCATACAACGCTAGTGGTGGTTATTGAAATGGTTAAAAATTGGATGTTGTGGCATGAGTGTAGCTCATTGTGGTGTATGGAAAACGTATCACTGTTCTTTACTGCTACCTTTGTATGCCATTCTTTTGAGTAATGTGGATAGCGAGGGTGTAAAGTATCTCTAATCCGGTATTACTGAAAGGCGAAGCAAAGTGAAGGACACTTTCCAGCATAGGAATACCTTTGCTATACAAGCTGCAAACTTCACTATCTTTCTACAAGAGACCATACGAAACAACAGCAATACAACTAAACCTAAAAAAGAATGCAAGTTCGTAATCAACATGTTTCGGTTCTATGGTCCTTTTATATTACGAGGAATGGGGTATAGCTAATACTCTATATAAATGGCTTCTTGTATCCATTTAGCTTACTGACGAGCATTAAGAGATCATGCGGCAGAATCTCTATGGGCTAAACTTTCGACGCTGATACAAACGCTGGTGACATCGTATAATGAGCCCCATGTAACGAATAATGTTTGGTGCTATCCGATGGCTGCTGGATCCGACGATGATTCTTGACAACAAAGATAAAGCCCTTGGTTGATCGTTGTGGGGCAATGATCGCTCAACGTAAAAATGGGTGACAGCCTGTACGTGCTCTAAGATTGGATCGTGTTCATTTTGTGGTCCCCCATCTCCTTAATTTGATTCATCCAGCTTTTATTTTAAAGCACTGAAAGACTATCCTAATACAACTGCCAAATGCCAATGCGGATCGCCGACCAGGATCATATATCGAACAGCTCTTACCATATTCATTCTGCTTGCATCTAATGACCTTTCTTTCGATATTCGATCAACACGTGCCATCCAATCCTGATATCTTGAAGCAGCCATACCTAAGGGCATACCATCATCCAAATTATCTTGTTTTCCTAAAGGAACTGCATGCATGATACTTGAATCCAGAAGCCACTACATGCGGTAGAGAATCATCATTAGAAAATGTATCCAACGACATCGTGTAGATACCATCAGGATCTCTTACGATGAATGTAATTACTTGCTGCATTGTCTTGTGCCACCTTTCAAGGACATCAACCAAGTCATTTCATTGGCATGCGTTGCATCGTTGCGATTCACGTCCCATGCTTGTTACCATCCAATGTATCTATATTGCCAAGTACCGTAAATCCAATGATATTGATTGATAAACACCCTATTTTAATCCACTGATTGTCATTCGGCGAGATATGCCTTGGATTATGTTACGCTTTATACATACCATCTGCAGAAGTTGACACGTCGTTTCATGCCTCGTCTTGCTTCAACATCACGTGATCATGCCACTGGATCAAGGTTGCTATTGTTCATTGTAAGAAGGTCGTCAAGATACAATGCCAACGAATCCCTTTGCTGCCCACCTTTCAAGTGGTTTTGATTGCACCATCAACATACTATACGTTGCCACCCTTGAACAGGATCTCTCTACGCATTCCTCCTGAACGTTGCCATTGCCGCCATTGCTGAACCAGGAAAGCTGTAAAGGACAAGCATATCAACACACACAACGAAGAAAGGCAAGTTGGCTATTACACGCTAACAACACGCTACTCACCTTCATACACCCCTTTCGTATACATCAGTTGCTAATGAGGGTTTCCATGTCGAACCACGATTGCGGCGTTGGGTCTGAATGGGCAAGGAGCAGCAAGAAGAAGACGAGTACACACCTACACCACACAAGTAAATTAGTTGCTACCCTTCATACACGCATACAATAAACAACACCACCATTCATAACGCTTTCATAAACGTATCGTTTATTATCATCATATACAAGAAGCGGGCGTTGAGAGGGGTCAAGGCTATTGCTGCGGTATGGCTATAATACAACTACACCTAACAACACTACCACACCTATACCCTTTTATTAGCAAGTGATATAAAGATAGTTTGGGCATACTTGTTTACCCATTCCAACTGCAATTGAGAAGGATCATGACATTGGATTAGTCAAATGGGGTGAAATGGGGTGACGTCGTCTTGGTAATAAAATAGACGTTTCCAGCTCAACGAATTTCTTCCTCTTTCTTCCCAACTTTTTTACTCCTGCTACAATGCTTTGCTTCGCGCTTTCTGCTATCTCTCTCTGCTTTTCTGAACCTACTCTTCTTCTTGCGTTTCCTGTTGCTTGCCTTGTGCAGCTTTTGGGTGTCCCTGCCGCGTTCTCGTTTGCCTTTGGCTACGTTCTTTCTCACTTTTGGCCTTCTTTTGTTGCCTTCTTCAAGAAGTGCTTTTCCGTTGCCTTGGTCATGAAGTGCCTCTCTGTCGCCTTCCTCAAGAAGTGCTTTTCTGTTGCCTTCGTCAAGAAGTGCTGGGCTTTTACCAACCCTCGTCCCTTGGACCGTTTGCCTCAAGCAAACTCAACCTTGAACCTCAAGTCGCCTGAACGCCCACCTTTGGCTGGCCTTGTTGTTACTTGTCTCTCGTCTCGTGCTGAAGGTCTTGAAGTCCTCTCTTATCACGCTGTACGATTTTCTCCTTCTTTCCGTTGTCCTGCTGGTATTCCCTGTGTCCATGAGGGTAACCAAGTTGTCTCTGGTTGCTGTGCTGGTCTTGGTGTTGCTCCTTCTCGTGCTCCTGTTTCTGCTGTTGGTGATGTTGTTGTTTCTGCCGGTGACCAAGTTGTCCCAAACGCTGCTGTTGGTGATGGTCCTGTTGTTGTCGCTCGTGATGGTGTTCGTGCTGTTTGTGGTGCCGTTGATGACGTTGCTTCTTCTGGTGTTGCTCCTCTTGCTGTTGCTTTGGCTACTTCTGACGATTGTGCTTCTGCTGGTGTTGACGAAGACGTTCGTGGCGTTTCTGCTCTTGGTGGTCTTGTCGATTCTGTTGGTGGTGATGATCAAGCTGTTGATGATGACGCTGTTGCTGCTGGTGGTGATGATGACGCTGTTGATGATGACGCTGTTGCTGCTGGTGGTGATGATGACGCTTCTGCTGTTGGTGATGACGCTGTTGCTGATGGTGGTGATGATGACGCTTCTGCTGTTCGTGATGACGCTGGTGCTGGTGCTGTTGGTGATGACGCTGTTGTTGAAGACGCTGTTGCTCGTGTTGGTGATGACGCTGTTGGTGAAGACGCTGTTGCTGGTGCTGGTGCTGAAGATGGTGCTTTTGGTGGTCATGATGTTGATGACATTGATTTTCTCTGTAAGTACACATTGATCCGTTTACTTTCTTAAGTATACAAGTTTCTAACAATGACTCTTATAAAGGCGTCCTTTTCCGGTACATGAGTGTCGATGATCCTTTTGATGAGGACACCCACATGGCCCCTCCCTTTGATCGCCGCTATGTGGAGCCTATTGATGTGATGGCAGTTGGTAAGTGATACCTTTACTCACATGAATTGTATTGCTGCATCACATTTATACTCACATGGCATGATGGCTTTTAGACGATGACTTGTTGTCCGTTATGTCGGTGCGTTTGGATGACTCTTGTTGTATCAAGCAAGGAATAAAGGTAATGTTGTATCAAGCAAGGAATAAAGGTAGACAATAAGTCAGTGATACGAAGATAATCCATGTATTTAAGATATGCTCGATACATGCGTATTTATATTCTATGGAGTGAAACTAGCTGAGATGAGACGACGGTAGACGCACCATTCATGGTGCGGTATTAGATCTGTTAGGCTGTAGGTAATAATGCTAGAGGTTCAGGATGTGTGTGAGGTATCGGTGTTCCTGATGCCAAGTGGCAACCGATGAATGTGAGATATCATTTGTTCAAGTCTAAGACACACATGTTGGATCTTTATTGGGTATGATGGATAGCCTGAATACAACAACTCTCCCTTCCTTTACAATGACGATATTGACGATCCTATTGAGATCGGTAAGTGTGAATTTTAGAAATCCTTTATATAAACCTACATATCTAATTTATGGCTATCATTTAGATACGCGTTCCCCTCAACTTCCTCCTCAACCCGCAACACCACCAACATCACCTCCACCATCACCAACGCCCAGCCATATGGAGGTTGATAACACAATCCTTTATCCCATTGTCACTCCTACCGCTATCACCACCACCACCACCGATACCGCCACCACCACCAATACCGATACTGCCACTGCCACCATCAATACTGCCGCTGCCATTACTACCATGCCTACCGCTACTATGACCATCACCATTCCTTCACCTGTTCCTGCCGCTACCAATATGCCTCCTGCTACTCCTGTCACCATCATTACGCCATCTCCTGTCCCTGTCACCACCACTACGTCTCCTACTACGGTCACCACCACTATGGCTTCTCCTATTCTTCCCGCCATCAATATGCCATCTCCAATTCTTGCCGCTACAACTATGCCTACTACAACACCTGCCACCATTAATTCCGCCACCCCTTCACCATCTCTTACCGCTGCCACCACCACCAACATCCGCAACACCACACCCTCATCATCACCACGTCCGCAATCACCTGGTGAACAACAACAAAGCCAGCAAGAGCAGCAATTGGCATGGGCTGAATTTGCTGCTTGGCTTGCAGTAGCCACTGAAGACTTGGATTTTGATCCAGAGCAAGAGGAGGAGGAGGATGACGATGATGATAGCGATTATGATGGCGATGATGATCAAGATGGCGATGATGATGGCGACGACGATGGTGACGATGATGATAGCGATGACAGTGGCGATGATTATGCCTATGATTATGGCTATAATTATGACTATGACGATGAAGATGACGATGCCTATGGCTATGTACTTGACGACCACAACAATGAAGAAGACCAGTATGTCTATGAAGAATACGAGGCCTTCTAATTGTTCGGTAAGTTCGTAACACGATATGGATTACAATTATGCTCACATTGGCTTTTATTTGAAGGTGGCTCGTGGTCGTCTCATTTCATCGGCTTTGTTCGATGCAGCTTCTTCCTAGTAGGAGGCAATTGTCTTCGCGTCTCTCTTTGGGACATGTTACGGTTACGGATGGGATGCCCTGCAGTCCAGTCTCAAGCGTGGATGATTCTCAGGTACGTTCAGCTTCATGTGTGTTGAGTGAAAGGGTCGGCATGTAGGTCTCGCGGTGGGAGGATCTGGAGGGTCATCGATGACGCTACCTTGGGTGCTGTAAGAGCCAACGAGAAGTCCAATTGGTATCCATGATCCAGTTTGCTATGTACAAGACCTTGCATTCCTACGTCCTCTCATGGTCTAGTTGCTACGTTACCCACTGAGGTGCATGATTTGGTCTTGAAAGGGTAAGTCAAAATACTGGAATTGTTTTATGACCCATTTACTTACTATTATTGCTTTATCTTGTGGGGACCATCATGGTTATTGTTACTGTGATGTGTCCCTGCATAGTAATACCGCCAAAACATGTTGGATGATCATGTTTTGGCACAAGCGGGAATCATCTATGAAGTGGGTATCTGCAAAGGAACATCAAGACACGGTGGGCAAGGCATCATAGCCTGGGGATTGGTGAAGATTGGACGTCGTTGGATCCGGCGCCCTTGGTGCAGAGGATAAGACTTTGAAGGATCCATGGGTGGGAAAGAGGCCTGCATGTTGATTCCTTTCGCTCTCCACATGGGGTTGGATGTGCCTGGGATGACATGCCACGTCTTGTTTCTGGTTCTGTAGGGTATCCCTGTGAACAGGTTATGGTCATTGGCTATGGTATGTATTGAAGCACAAATGGCTATGTCTTTTCAAGATTCTAATGGATGTCTCTCTTCACAATAGGCCTTGGGCCCTTTTAGGGCGATTGGTATCAGCAGCGGCTGTTGTCGCGGAGGACAGGAGTTCTCTTTTCTTTTTATTGGTGTCTTTACCGATCCGGATCTTGGGCATTTGGTGGATACCATTGGACACAAGCAGGGATTCTCTTTTCTTTTTATCGATGGTGCAATCGTATCGAGCCATCGTTGTCATGGCAACAAGGCGCAAGGGTTCTCTTTTCTTTTTACTGGTGCCATTACCAAGCTGAATACATTGGTCGCCATGGTTACAAGTCTCAATCTTTGTCTCGCTCCTTTTGTTGGCATTGCTACATATCAAGAGGCTATCATCATGGTTACAACGCAAAAGGTGTCTCTTTTCGAGAATACTGGATCGGTGCTATTGTCAAGTTGAACACATTTATCGCCACGGCTACAACGCAACGACATGGCATCGCATGCGTCTTATTCACGCTATTACCTATTTGGACACATGCATTGTCATGGCGACAGAGCAAAGGAGTTGCTTTTCAACCTACTGGCATCGCTACCAATTTCAACGCATTGATCACCAAGGCGACAAGGCACAAGGAATTGTTTTTCATTTTATTGGCGGGACACATTTATCGCCATGGCTACAGAGGAGACAAGATCTTTTCGCTTCTATTGGCGACGTTACCTATGAGGGTCATTTATCATCATTGGTGATGGCACAGCGGGGTCTCTTTCAAACGACTTGGTGGTGTCACTGGATTTGGGCATTTATCAGTATGGCAACAAGGCACAAGGGCTTCATTTTCTTTTATTCGATGAGGCGATTGGTTGCGATGCAGCTGTTATCTTTGATCCACGTGCATACGATCCTGCTTGTTTCCGTAGTTGGTGCTCCTCTATATGATACGATACATGGCTATGGCATCAAGATGCAGCTCACCACCCTCCTGTTTTTTGGCATTATGGTGGCAGCAGCAACAGAATGAGGAATTGCCCTATTGCGCTTTACATCCGACAAAGAATGACACGGATGGCAACGCATGGCATTGATCATGTCACGATTGTTATGGCTTTAATTGCGAAGATTGATACCTATGGCATCAAGGATGGATTAATGTACAATGGTCTTTTGGACACTGGTGCCATTTATTACATGGATGGGTTGGCAACACGCAACTATGACGATGTCTTTATGACCCATGTGGGAACCAAGGCACAATTGCAGGCGTCTCTTTATGTTGACATCGCATCGCATTGGCGTCATGTGCATCAAAATGATCTTTCGAGGAGGCTTTCCTGTTATAATTCGGCATCATCAAGGTTTTCCAATTCAATGGCATGAGGGGCGGATTACTATTGGCATTTGCAGAAGTGGCTATTGGCGGTGGTCACGATTCACAGCACATACATGGTAGCGTATGTCGAGGACATCTCATCTCGTGGTGGCTGGAGCATGCTATGGATTACTACTCTTTCGAATGGAGGATGAATTGCAACCAATGCAATTGTTATGGCTTTACACTGGACCATCATCTATACTCTATGGGGAAAAAAGGCAATGAATTCATATACGTCATATGGCGTCGCAAGAGCATTCACAATATCAACCACGATTGTTATCATCACTCAAGTCTGGATCTTCTCGACAAAGCCATATCAATCCAAAGATGCCTGGTGGTCTTTGAACCTTTTTCTATCACTGGAGGTTCATGCATGGTTACGGACAACATGATCAAGACCCAAATCGTATTACCAACTCAACATGGTCGACATTGCAGCCAAAGTCAAGAACAAACCAACCAAGGATCGACCATTGAAAACGTATGTATATGGTTCCAAAGCCCATCTATTACCATGACGCTTACCATATCATTACATAGATGCAATCATGGAATGTCTGTACCATATCACAACGGTCCTAGCGATCGATTGCGGATTTCCTATGCACAGCAATTGCAAGATTCCACATATATATATGAAGACAAATCAATCTATGGCTCTCTCTCTCTGTCTCTGTCTCTCTCTCGTACGCGCATACACGTTCATCAATCATTTCAATCAAGCGCTCCATCAATCACAATCACAATCACAATCACAAACATCAAAGCAAGTACCTTTGGGGGATTGATTGACATACGAGGTCCATGTATTAACAAAGCTGTTATAGAACAAACATGCCCAGAAACAAACGTCAATGGCATCAAGACCGGTCTGGAGGATATGTATCGCTTTGTCGTTCAGGGTCACAGGGCACCGTGCGTCCACCGATTAAGAGTCGCCTGGCCGTTGGGTGCCGTGCTGAATCTGCTCAACAATCTCGACCATCACTCAAACAAGGATTGGCATTCAATATCATCAAAATCAAGAGAGCCTGAAAAAAAGAAGTACGTATATGATTGGCTTTATAAAGGATGAAAAGTGGGTTCTCATTGTGGGCTCGTACGTAGAAACAAAAGAAAAAAGAAGAAAAGAAGAAAAGAAGAAAAAAGAAGAAGAGTGGGACTTGCAAGAACTGTGCTAGGAGAACTTGGATCACGCTGGAATCGGTGTTTGACCATAAACGGCCTTACATTGGCACAAGTGAAACGATACTCAAAAGTATACACGCGTTCTACATGACAATCGGTAAGTACCTTCTGATCATTTCTTTATCATGCTATTGCTAATATCATCATCCATAGATTGATCACTATGCACATCAAAGCTGCTTTCAATCCAGTGGGGGCATATCAAGTCGATGACACAACACCCAATCAAGGACATTAAGGAGCACTCGGGAGTGAAGCAAGGATGAAGGATGATTTCTATCAATGACCAAGCGATGGAACAGTAAAAATGTGTATTGGCAAGGACATTGTAAGTATGAAGGATGCGGATTATCCCTTACCAGCATGAATACTGATACCGGCAACATATGATAGTGGATGTCGCATTTACGGACATGCGGTGGAAAAAAGATGGCGGCTTGCATTCTCGTAACCTTATTATGGAGACGTTGCTCTTTGGTGGTAGGAGCATCCATGGACTGGTGGTGGTCATCAATGCCTTGCCAGGTCTCTAAACCAGTTTACTACTTGTAATAATACTACTTGTAATAATATCATACATACATATATAAGCTCATGCATAATAAAGCATGCCCGATTTATTATAGTAGATCATACTTTGCATTAGACGTAAGCATATGCACGAATCATTAGCATTCAATTGCCATCGATGCTGCCCATGATGCAGCATGCATGATACCTTTTAATCCACGTGCATCCTTATAGAGAATAACAACAAATTTTTATTTTGATGGACCACGAAGCTATCCTAATACCTCTGGCGAACCGCCTATTGATAGCATCCACCAGTACGCAATCCCAAATCCATGATGGCCTCATACATCGAGTCGAATCTAACGCTTGAGTGAAGAATCCGTATGCCTCAATACAATGAATGTAAACCCTTGGTAAGGTGTGTTCTAGCATGTTTGACGAAGAGCAAACGCATACCCAATATGATTTTCATTGTATCCGTTCACATGACAATGTCACATTTGTTGCCGTGCACCATGATATTGCCAGGTAGTAGGTACAAATCCATCCGATGACCACGATTGCTGAGGATCCTGTATTCAGCCATTAATCATCATCCTATGGTCCACTAGCGTACTGTGCTTTTCACATACCATCTCGCATAGTCGAAAGATCATCTCATGCTCTGTCGTTCGATTGCCAACACGTGATTGAATTGCGGGATAAAGGTTGCTAATGTTCATTGTAAGAAGGTCGTCGAGATAAAATGCCAACATGGCCCTTTGCTGTACAGCGTTCACGTCGTCATGCCTATGCCATACACACCCCACCCGTTACCGTTCCTGAACAGAATCTCCTTCCACAATGCTCCCAATTGCTGCCATTGTCGACATTCCTGAACCAAAAAGCTGTGACAAGACAACCATATCAGCTTATACAGCGAACAAAGACAAACCTACATTTACAGGTTACACACCTTTATGAGTACGTCTCTACCACACAACGTTTGCTAATGAGCTCTTCCCAATGTCGAATTGCGATCGTGTTCTTGTTGAGTCCGGGTAGAACCAAGCAAGGAGAAGCTGAGTACATGATGTACCCTTTTGATGCACACAAATGAAAATCACCCATCTCCATGCACCTTCCTACACACAGCGCCACCCAACAACCCCCCTTCAGCTGCTCCCATAGCAACCCACATGATTACTAGCACTACCTGCGGTCAATGATTCTTTATTTCATATATAAAAACTACAACATATAAAAGAGAAGACTATGTGGCAATAGACATTGTATTACTTATATAAGAAGATGACCATAATAGATGCTTTTTGTATACAAGAAAGGCTTTATTTAATAAAAGTAAACAACTAGATGTGCCAATTCTTAGCCCATCTTCATGGAGATGGTTTCCAGGTGCGACCACGTGGAGGTGATTGGCAATCCGCACCCAGTTTAACGTCATTTCGGACGGATTGGTTTAACATCGTAATCGGGATGCAAGTTTTCGTCATTGAAGACGACCAATTTATAGTCGTGGTCAGACTACCACCCGCACCACCCATACACATACCTCTTTATCCCCTCTTCTTTTTTCTTCACCACCCATCCGCATGCCCCAATAGTCCTTTTTATCCCCTCTTCTTCACCACCCATTCACCTACCTGTGGCACCAGCAGACACTCACACACACACACTACACATTACACACTACACACTACACACCACCACTCACCCACTCATACCACCACACAAAAGAAAAAAGAAAAGAAGGCTTACCTTTGATGACCGTGAGAGCAAAAGAGCTGCGGAAAGAAAAACGAAAAAGTTCGTTTGCCCTCATCGACCCCTATTTATACAAAAATACGCAACCCCAACGTATTAAGGCGCAGCATGTGTACGTTGCCCCATCACTGCATCCTATGTTTTTGCTTACTTTCTCGTTATTCTACAAGTTAACCTTGCCTGTATTTCCGGATTCGGTTATAAACCATGATTTCTGTATCTGTTGGTACTAGCTGCATCAACATCCGTTGGAATTAGGATACTTTGTGCATTATGTGCTCGAGCGGCAATGCTCTGATCATTTTCCCACAAGTCAATATGGACCCAAATTTGGTATTCGGTGAAAAAACCACTGTTTCTCTATATAGTAGCACCAAGTAGTAGAGGGTAGGATGGAGCTCGATGTTCCTCAGTGCTCTCGCGTGAATGATTGAATCAGCCTTGCTCGCTTTATCGTTATGGGTGATTGGAGGCGGTCCTCAAATTACATATCAACATGGGCTTGCATGTATCCATCTATTATCATGACCTTCTATTATAACTCCACAAGCGAACTTAATATGAAATCTGGTATTTGAACATAAAAGCATTGTCTCGCAGGATACTTATATGGGCCATCATAGTAAAAGGAAGCAGTCTTTTTAATCCAAGATGGACGTGCGCCGATCAAGGTTCAATGTTTGCTTACTTAAGCCCTATCTCATTAGGCCATAGAGGCTGCAATTCGCTATCCGTAACATCATCGCTTATCGCTTGGGCAGCAACCCAACATGATAAGGATAACGACAGGTAGCGTTCCTATGAAGCTGCACCACCCATCATCTATGGTCGATTCAATCATTAAATGGGTTGCTTCTTTCAGTTGCATGCGCCTCCGATCATACATTTATCCAAGTGTGCATCCTGCCTAACCCATAGCATGACGCCGAAGGAGGAACCATGTATACAGTGATCTTTTTATAAGGCGTGGTTGTTCACAAACGCCCATCATTTTTATTACCTCGAACAATCTTTGTCATAAGGCAACGTCAAATTCGTAGTAAGCCAATATCGGTGTCATGAAGCTACAGCCTATAACACGCATACAACGCTAGTGGTGGTTATTGAAATGGTTAAAAATTGGATGCTGTGGCATGAGTGTAGCTCATTGTGGTGTATGGAAAACGTATCATTGCTCTTTACTGCTACCATTGTACGCCATCCTTTTGGGTAATGTGGATAGCGAGGGTGTAAAGTATCTCTAATCCGGTATTACTGAAAGGCAAAACAAAGTGAAAGACACTTTCCAGCATAGGAATACCTTTGCTATACCAGCTGCAAACTTCACTATCTTTATTAGCAAATATTACAAGAACAGTAACACTAAACCTAAAAAGAAGAATGCAAGTTCGTTTACAACGTGTTTTGACTCTATGTTGTTTTACATTACGTGGAGTGGGTTACAGCTAACATTCTATATAAATGGCTTCTTGTATCCATTCAGCTGGCAGATGATGATTAAGCTATGGTCATGCAGAATCTCTATGGGCTAATCAATCCGCCCGATAGCAACGCTGGTGACATTGTATAATGAGTCCTATGTAACGATTAATGTTGGCGCTATCCGATAGCTGTTGGATTGGACGATGATTCTTGACCAGAAGGATATAGCCATTGGTTGATCTTTGTGGGGCAATGAGCGCTCAACATAAAAGTGAGTGACAGAATGTATGTGCTCTAAGATTGGATCGTGTTCATTTTGTGGTCCCCCATCTCCTTAATTTGATTTATCCAACTTTTATTTTAAAGCGCTGAAAAACTATCCTACTACAACTGCCAAATGCCAATGCGGATTGCCTACCATGATCGTATATCGAACAGCTCTTCCCATATCCATTTTGCTTGCGTGTAATATCCCTTGCCTCGAGATTCGATAAATGCGTGTCATCCAATCCTGATGTCTTGAAACAAGCATACCGCAAGGGCTCACCATCGTCCAAACATAGCTTTTCTTTCCTAACGGAATTGCACGCATGATACTTGAATCCATGAGCCGCTACACGCGATGGAGAATCACCATTAGAAAATGTACCCAAAGACATCTTGTACCACCAGGATCTAATACGATGCCGTAAACGCTTGCCGCATTGTGTTGTGGCACCTTTCAAGGAGATCAAACAAGTCATTGTCATGCGTTGCATCGTTGTGGTCCACGTCCCATGCTTGTTACCGTCCAACGTATCCATATTGCCAGGTACCGCAAATCCAATGATATTGATTGAAGAACACCCTATTTTAATCCATTGATTGTCATTCGGCGAGATATGCCTTGGATATTGTTTGCGTTTTATACATACCACCGGTAGAAGTTGCCACATCTTTTCATGCTCTCATCTTGCTGCAATTTCACGTGATCATGTCACTGGATCAAGATGGGAAAAGCTTCGGGCACCACAATTCCGCTCTCGGGCACCACAACATTCCACGTGATTTTGGGTTGCACGTGACCCCTTGGGCACCACATTGCCTATGCTGATCCCACTCGGGCACCACATCCATTAGCATCATTCAATGCTTGTATGTATGACCCTTAGTTGCATGTTCGTAGTATCCTTTTTTAGATAAAGAAAGCATGTATTGAAAAACTAAATAAATGTTGTGACATCAAGGTGATTTTGGAATAGTGATTGTTTTCCCTATTGTAATAACATGTCCTTGCTATACAATCGTCTCTTTGATACCAAGAAACAGCTATATGATGCTGCTCAAATCATTGCCAAAGCTGAAGGTTACTGTGTCACGACCAAGAACTCTAGTAAACGCCATATGCATTTACAATGCCGTTGCGGTGGACAACCAAAAAACTGCCATGGCCTAACCGAAGAGACTCGAAAGATCAAGCGTGACTCCTGGCGTAAGGAGTGCCCTTTCCTAATCAAGGCCAGGCCAACGAAGAGTGGATGTTGGGAAGCTTGGTCTATAAATGATCAGCATAACCACGACATGGTTGACAATTACCGAATCTTCCATCAGCATCGCAAGTTAACAGAAGACCAATTCGCACGTGTACTAGAAATGATTCAAGCAAAGGCGACACCATCAAATATATGCGATGCTTTGCGTGACATGGACGGCAACCAGATAATGATTCCTAAAGACGTATCCAATATCAAGAATCGTGAAGCCATCTCTGAAAACAGCAATGGTTGTAATATGGCGTATATGGGACAGTACCTGCATGCACGAGGTTATCAAGTCCGTTACCAATACAACAGCAACAAACAGCTTACAAGCCTCCTTTTTGCCCATCCTAGCTGCATTAAGAATGCACAAAGGTTTTCAGAGGTAGTAATCATGGATGCTACATATAAGACAAATATGTACAAGATGCCATATGTCAATGTCGTTGGTGTTAGCAACGTAGGATCCAAAAGTGAGCAGCTAAAGACATTTGCAATTGCTGGTGCATGGATTTCAAACGAGACAAAGGAATCATACACTTGGGTCGCAGAGGAGCTCCATGATCTCATTTGGAAACCCGTTGACAAGGTCCCCGGTGTTATTGTAACTGATTATGATCCATCGCTTGTTGGTGCTATCAAGACCACTTACCGGGATACAACATTTATGCTTTGCACCGTTCACATTAGGAAAAACTTCCAAAGAACTGCCTTAAAGGATTTGATGGCGATGTTGAAAAGCATAAGGCATTACTGAAAGCTGTTGATGGTCTCATCTGCTCCGACAATGAATCATCATACCAAAAAGCCAAATCTGATTTCTTGGAAGTTGCCAATACCAGTAGCAAGTCGACTGAAATCGTTAAGTACTTGGATAGGTAAGCGCTAGAGAACTTTATCGAAAGAACAACTATGAGATTAAGGTTAAATTGTTCATCCATAGAATGCTTGAAGTGGAAGAGCTTTGGGTTGGCAAGCACACATGTCACTTTTTCCATCTTGGATGTACGACTACCAACCGTGTTGAAGGTGCTCATGCAACCATCAAGAAGTTTCTTACCGCCTCAGGCACGCTCGTCAATGGCATCAAGGAGATTGATCGCTTTATCAGGCTACAGGTACAATAAAATCATAAGCAAACTATGAGCTATTATGATATTGAACATGATTAACACGACTTTACCTAGAATGAGAACGAAAGCATTGCCATCGAGAAAAACAAAATGGCCCATGATCACTTCATGCCAGAGCATGTAAAAGAGAAGCTACAGCATTTGATTGGGAAGGTATCGCAATATGCCGTCGATAAGATCAAGAAAGAGCTTGTAAAGGTGGGCAAGAAGGATAAGGTGGATAAACCTATCGAACCAAGTGAAAGCGATTCCCAGCCATTGGCATGTAATTGCAAGATCCGTGTGAATTTTGGAATACCATGCTATCATATTCTGCCAACGACCGAGCCTATCCCAATATCGCTTGTACATCTCAGATGGCATTTATGCTTGGATAAGCATACTGCAGGTTTGTTTTTAAGCTGTGAATTTGATCGTGTAACATATTGACATGAAGAAAAAAGACCTCCAGATTGCAAATGGCAAGAATGAAAAAGATGAGGATGCATGTACTACAAGTAACAGCAATGCGGATGTCAACATTGCCACTGATAACAACTCTCTGGCTATCTTGTATCGATTGCAAGATAAGATTAACAAGGCGAGGGATTATCAAGAGAGACGTAGGATTCTTGAAAGATTGCAAAGTATCTTAGATGCTCCTACCACCGCACTTGAAGATCTCAATCCTCCTCAAAAAATGAAGCATCGTGGGCGCCCCAAGGGATCCCAACGCTTACCGGTACCAGCTGATTCCAAGGCACAGGAGCGAGAGAAATCAAGTGTGAGTGATCATGGAGATGAGTGTCCCAAAGATGATGAAAACGAGGGGAAACGGCCAGCATCAGAAAGTACACCACATGAACAGCCTCCTAAGAAAATCCGAGTGGTGTTTAATTTGAAGCAGGAAGTGTACGAAAAGATCCCATAATATGTACCTTGCATTTTTGACTAAGTATGTATGTATTAGGAAGCAAGCAGCAGAAAGAGCTAACGACTCCCTCGTTGCTGCCAGTATTAGAACAGAGGATATACCATATTTCATGGTTGATTGGATATCTTCAATGAGGAATGTTCGTGCTGATGGTAACTGTGGATTCCGAGCATATGCTGTTGGCTTAGAGATGAATGAAGAAGAATGGCCATTTATCCGTCGTCGTTGTTTGGATGAACTACAATCCCGTCCCGATCACTATCGCAAGCTCTTTGGCCTTGAATCCGATTATGATGAATTGGCGACATCCCTACATTGGTTTAATGGCTCGTGCGTAGAAGATACATCGAAATGGATGATGATGCCTTTGGCAGGTTATGTACTTGCTAATGCATTTGAACGACCCTTGTACTATTTTTCCCCACATGAATGCTTCACTTTCTTGCCAGACGCATGTCCCCTCAACCGTAATCCTGGCATTGCAATTGCACTTCTTGGCTCTCGCTCTCACTTTGTTAGTGTCAACCTTAAACCTGGATCGCCTGTTCCAAAGATAGCTCATGGATGGAAACGTTATGCATCTGCAAGTAGCATGATTTGGCAGCAGCTTGTTTCAAGCAAAGTCATCATGTATGAAGGCCTTCGAGAGCCTTCAAAACCTAAGCTTACAGAAGAAGAGATACATGCTGCAACTATTATTATCGAGCCCTAGTATATTTATGCCATTAAGCCCTTCAATGTTTTTTATGCAACATACATCGACATCAACCGAAGTCATCACCAAATCAAGCTACAACACTTCGTATGCAAACAATATTACCAAACAACAATAAATATGAACATTTCCTATTAACGTTTCCTATTAACATGATAGCCCCAATATAAGTGTTTGTGAATGGCTAGTATCATACATACAAGCATTAAATGATTCTAATGGATGTGGTGCCCGAGTGGGATCAGCATAGGCAATGTGGTGCCCAAGGGGTCACGTGCAACCCAAAATCACGTGGAATGTTGTGGTGCCCGAGAGCGGAATTGTGGTGCCCGAAGCTTTTCCCGATCAAGATTGCTATTGTTCATTGTAAGAAGGTCGCCGAGATAGAATGCCAACCTATCCCTTTGCCATAAACCTTTCAAGTGGTCTTACTTGCCTTGTCAACAGAGTATCCGTTGCCACCCTTGTATAGCATCTCTTTCTCCATTCCTCCTGAACGTTGCCATTGTCGCCATTGCTGAACCAGGAAAGCTGTAAAGGACAAGCATATCAACACACACAACGAAGAAAGGCAAGTTGGCTATTACACGCTAACAACACGCTACTCACCTTCATACACCCCTTTCGTATACATCAGTTGCTAATGAGGGTTTCCATGTCGAACCACGATTGCGGCGTTGGGTCTGAATGGGCAAGAAGCAGCAAGAAGACGACGAGTACACACCTACATCCACACAAGGAAGTTAGTCTCTGCCCTTCACACACGCATACAATAAACAACACCACCATTCATAACGCTTTCATAAACGTATTCTTTATTATCATTATATGACAAGGGGCGGTGTTCAAGGGGTGCAAAGGCTATTGCTGCGGTATGACTATAATACAGCTACACCTAACAATACCACCTTATTACTACCACACCTATACCCTTTTATTAGCAAGTCATATAAAGATAGTTTAGACATACTTGTTTACCCATTCCAACTGCAATTGAGAAGGATCATGACATGGGATTAGTCAAATGGGATGAAATGGGGTGACGTGCTCTTGGTAATAAAATAGACGTTTCCAGCTCAACGAATTTCTTCCTCTTTCTTCCCAACTCTTATTACTTTTCGCTCTGTTACCAAGCTCTGCCTCTGGATTCTCTCTGCTCTTGCTTTTTGCTTCGCTGAACCTGCTTTTCCACTCACGCTCTTATTCGCTTGCCTTGTGCAGCTTTTTGGTGTCTCTGTCGCGGTGTTGCTTGCCCTTTGCTACCTGCACTACACGTTTTGGACCGCTTTGTTGTCTTCGTGCAAAAGTGGGTCTCTATTGCCAACCCTCGTTCTTTAGAACGTTTGCTTGAAGCAAATGCTACGTTGGACCTCAAGGTGCCTGTTCGTCCTCCTCCTGTGGTTGGTGTTGTTGTTACTTGTCTCTCGTCTCGTGCTGAAGGTCTTGAAATCCTCTCTCGTCACGCTGTCCGTTTTTCGCCTTCCTGTCCTCTTCCTGCTGGTGTTCCTTGCCTCCATGAAGGTAGCCAAGTTGTCTGTGGCACTTGTGTTGGTTTTGATCCTTGCGTTTCTCGTGTTGGTGCTGGTGACGAAGTTGTTTCTGTGTCTGCTCGCGGTGTTGGTGTCGCTCCTACTTGCGTTTCTGCTGTTGTTGAAGTTGCTGATGAAGGTGTTGAAGGTGTTGTTGATGGTGACAAAGCTCTTGGTGTTGATCCTGCCGGTGATGATCCTGTTCGTGTTCCTGCTGTTGACGTTGTTGGTGTTGTTGTTCCTGGTCCTGCCGATGTTATTGCTGAGGAAGATGGTGTTGTTGCTCCCGCTGCTGTTGGTGAAGAAGCTCGTGACGTTCCTGCTGCTGATGATGGCGTTGGTGATTTCGGTGCTCAGGATGAGGATGAGATGGAGCTACTCTGTAAGTGTATATCCCGATGTTACTCCCGTAATTATACAAGTTGCTAACAATAACTTTTATATAGCCCTTCTTTTTCGCTACATGACTGTAGACGATCCTTTTGACGAGGACACACATATGAGGGAGCCTGCTGACTGGAGATTTGTGGAGCCTCGTGATGACATGGAAGTTGGTAAGTGATACCTTCACCTATGTGGATTGTCATATTGAGTCACGTATATACTCACATGGGATGATCTGTTTTAGACGACGACCTTTTGTCGGTCATGTCCGTCCATTTGGACTCCTCTCCATTCGTTTATGATGATGACAACGATGATCCTATTGACATCGGTAAGTGTGAATTTTGGATACCTTTTATATATGCCTACTTATCCAATATCCTGCTTTTACGTAGATATGCCTTCCCCTGTTATTCCTTCTCAACCCGCAACACCACCTACATCACCTCCACCATCACCTACGCCCGTCCCTATGGAGGTTGACACCACAATCATTGCTCCTACCATCACTACAACCGCTTCTACCACCACCATCACCAATACCGTCACCACCACTATGCCATCCACTATGCCTACTCCTATTCCTGCCACCACCATCACCAATACCGCTCCTATTACTACTCCTTCTACTGCCGCTGTTGCCACTTCTCCTCCTCTTAGCCCTCCACTTAATCCCGTTATGTCACTCATTCAAGCCCGAATCCAACGCATCCGCCAAGCAGCCCTTACTCCTACAACACCATCCAATTCCGCAACCCCCACAGCTACGGCTACTATGCCTACCACCAATGCCGCCATTCCCACTTCCTCTCATTCTCGAATCAATCCCGATATGCCACCACCACCACCTCGACCACGACGCACTATCCTTACTACGACTCCCACAACATCATCAACATCGACCGCCACTTCCACTCCTTCTTCGTCTCGAATTGTGCGTCCTGATATGCCACCTCCTCCACCACGACCACCACGAGCAACCGCAACACCTTCTTCTTCTTCTTCTTTCCGCCAATCGTCCTCATCCTCATCCTCTAACACCGCCAACTCCTCAACACCTCGTGAATCCGCCCAACTACAACAACCTGCTACCACCGCCACCACAACCGCAACATCAACACCATCCTTATCATCCGATGTGCGTGACGCACAAGAGGCCCTAGGCCTCTTTGATTGAATCAACGAGTTTGTGGGTGCCTTCTGGTAAGTGAAAATTGGATCACTATGTTTGTCACTATTACTAATGTACCTTTATCCCACCTATAGGGCGATTGCTTGTTCCTTTGGAGCGTTCTTTGGTTACGGATGGGATGCCCTGCAGTCCAGTCTCAAGCGTGGATGATTCTCAGGTACGTTCAGCTTCATGTGTGTTGAGTGAAAGGGTCGGCATGTAGGTCTCGCGGTGGGAGGATCTGGAGGGTCATCGATGACGCTACCTTGGGTGCTGTAAGAGCCAACGAGAAGTCCAATTGGTATCCATGATCCAGTTTGCTATGTACAAGACCTTGCATTCCTACGTCCTCTCATGGTCTAGTTGCTACGTTACCCACTGAGGTGCTTGATTTGGTCTTGAAAGGGTAAGTCGAAATACTGCTATTATTTTATGACCCATTTACTTACTATTGTCGTTTTATGATGTGGGGGCCATCATGGTTATTGATACTGTGGTGTGTCCCTGCATAGTGCCACCGCCTTTACATGTTGGATGATCATGTTTAGGCACAAGCGGTAATCTTCTGTGAAGTGGGTATCTGCAAACGACCATCAAGACATGGTGGGCAAGGCATCATAGCCTGGGGATTGGAGAAGATTGGACGTCGTTGGATCCGGCGCTCTTGGTGCAGAGGATAAGGCTTTGAAGGATCCGTGGGTGGGAAAGAGGCCTGCATGTTGATTCCTTTCACTCTCCACATGGGGTTGGATGTGCCTGGGATGACATGCCGCGTCTTGTTTCTGGTTCTGTAGGGTATCCCTGTGAACAGGTTATGGTCACTGTGCATGGTATGTATTGAAGCACAAATGGATATGTCTTTTCAAGATGCTAATGTATGTCTCCCTTGACAATAGGCCTTGGGCCCTTTTGGGGCGATTGTTATGAGCAGCGGCTGCTGTCGCGGAGGACAGGAGTTCTCTTTTCTTTTTATTGGTGTCGTTACCGATCTGGATCTTGGGCATTTGGTGGCATACACAAGGGTTCTCCTTCCTTTTTATCGATGGTGCAATCGTATCGAGCCATCGCTGTGATGGCAACAAGGCGCAAGGGTTCTCTTTTCTTTTTACTGGTGCCATTATCAAGCTGAATACACTGGTCGTCATGGTTACCAGTCTGAAGTTTTCTCTCGTTCCTTTTATTGGCATTGCTACATATCAAGAGGCTATCATCATGACTACAACGCAAAAGGTGTCTCTTTTCGAGAATACTGGATCGGTGCTATTGCCAAGTTGAACACATTTATCGCCATGGCTACAACGCAATGACATTGCATTGCATGCATCTTATTCGCGCTATTACCTATTTGGACACATTCATTGTCATGGCGACAGAGCAAAGGAGTTGCTTTTCAACCTACTGGCATCGCTACCAATTTCAACGCATTGATCACCAAGGCGACAAGGCACAAGGAATTGTTTTTCATTTTATTGGCGGGACACATTTATCGCCATGGCTACAGAGGAGACAAGACCTTTTCCCTTCTATTGGCGGCGTTACCTATTAGGTCATTTATTAACGTTGTTCAAGGCACAGAGGGGTCACTCTCTTCAATCCACTTGGTAGTGTCATTGAATTTGGGCATTTATTGGCATGGCAACAAGGCACAAGGGCTTCATTTTCTTTATTCCATGAGGCGATTCGTTGCGATGCAGCTATTATCTTTGATCCACGTGCATACGATCCTGCGTGTTTCAGTAGTTGGTGCTCCTCTCTGTGATACGATACATGGCTATGGCATCAAGATGCGGCTCACCACGCGCTCGTTTTATTGGCATTATGGTGGCATCAGCAACACGATGAGGAGTTGGCCTATTGTACTCTATATCCGACAAAGAATGACATGGATGGCAACGCAATGGCATTGAGCAAGGCATTGGCTTTGATCACGTCACCATTGTTATGGCTACAATTGCGAAGATTCATACCTATGGCATCAAGATGGATTATCACAAGGGACGTTCGGACACTGGTGGCATTTATCACTTGGAATTGGCAACAAACAACTATGACGATGGCTTTATGGCCCATGGGGGAACCAAGGCACAACTGCAGGCGTCTCTTTATGTTGACATGGCATCCCATTGGCGGCATGTGCATCAAAATCGTCTTTCGAGGTGGCTTTCCTGTTACAATTTGGCATCATCAAGTTCTTCCAATTCAATGGCATGAGGGGCGGATTACTATTGGCATTTGCAGAAGTGGCTATTGGCGGTGGTCACGATTCGCAGCACATGCATGGTAGCGGATGGCGAGGACATCTCATCTCGTGGTGGCTGGAGCATGCTATGGGTTGCTACGCTTTCAAAATGGGGGACGAATTGGAACCAATGCACATGCTACGGATTTGTATTGGATCTTTCATCATCTACACGCGATGTGATCAAGAAGGCTAAGAATTCATATACACATGAGTCATATGGCGTGGCAAGAGGATTCACAATATCAACCACGATTGTTATCATCATTCAAGTCTGGATCTTCTCGACAAAACCATATCAATCCAAAGATGCCTGGTGGTCTGTGGACCTTTTCCTATCATGGGAAGTTCATGCATGGTTATGGACGACATGGCAAAGCCCGAAATCGCCACATGGTCGACATTGCAACCAAAGTCAAGAACAAACCAACCAAGGATCGACCATTAAAAACGTATGTATATGATTCCAAAGCCCATCTATTACCATGACGCTTACCGTATCATTATATAGATGCAATCATTGAACGTCTGTACCATATCACAGCGGTTCTGGCGATCGACTCTGGATTTCCTATGCACAGCAATTGCACGATTCCACATATATATATCAAGACAATCAACCTATGGCTCTCTCTCTCTCTCTCTCTCTCTCTCTCGTACGCACATACACCTTCATCAATTATTTCAATCAAGCGCTCTATCAAATACAAACACAAAGATCAAAGCAAGTATCATTAGGTGAATTGGGATATATACAAGGTCAATGTATTAACAATGGTGTTATAGAACAAACATGCCGAGAAACAAACGTCAATGGCATCAAGACCAGTCTGGAGGATATGTATCGCTTTGTCGTTCAGGGTCACAGGGCACCGTGCGTTCACCGATTAAGAGTCGCCTGGCCGTTGGGTGCCGTGCTGAATCTGCTCAACAATCTCGACCATCACTCAAACAAGGATTGGCATTCAATATCATCAAAATCAAGAGAGCCTGAAAAAAAGAAGTACGTATATGATTGGCTTTATGAAGGATGAAAAGTGTGTTCTCATTTTGCGGTAATAGAAACAAAAAAGAACAAAAAAACAGAAAAAAGAAGAAACGTGGGACTTGCAAGAACTGTGCTAGGAGAACTTGGATCATGTTGGAATCGGTGTTTGACCACAAACGGCCTTACGTTGGCGCAAGTGAAAGGATACTGAAAACCATACACGCGCTCCCGATGATGATGGGTAAGTACATTCGAATCTTCCTTTTTATCCTGCCATTAGTAATACCATGTTCGTTAGGCTTATTTCTACATGCTTGAAAGCTGCCCGCAATGTCATCAAGATTGGGTCTATTTTCGGTGGCAAGCGCAATGAGGACAATGGAACGTTAAAGCCAAGATGAACACCGTTTTGCAAAGGAGGATACTCAAAGCGAACATATGGTGAATTGTGATTGCGAGAAGGGTCTGTAAGTGACATTGGTGCAGAATCTCATCGAACGTCATGCATACTAACACATGTGTGATACAGGGGTCTCATTGGATCTACAAATACCGGTAGAAGGAAGGAGGGACTATCCTTATGATACTTGAAGCTCTCGTCAACGTGACAGCACGGCACTATGCTTTGGGCTTTGTTGGTACGAGTCCTTGTAGGGTGGTGATATAGTGAAGAAAACGAGACACGAGGTCCCAGATAGAGCTATCGCTCGCAGCTGTCATTTTTAAACATGTATATTTAGCTAGTCATTTTCATACATGTCATGCTTAATTGAGAGCTAACATAATGACCATTTATGCAATAAAGCAATACAATCTCCTATACGCATATGCATCTCCAATCTCATCATTGATGTTCTTTGTACTAGCTACTTTATTAGACTCATTATTGCCATATAGCTCTTTCGCCTTCGAGACTCTCTACCTTGGGGATTGTTGATGCATAATTGGTACTCATTGGTTGCTAGCTTTATCTCTTTGTAACCACGATTAATAAAGGTTCCTAAATGATGATTAGGTTACAATTATTGGCATCCTCACCCTAAACTTATTATCGTTACAAGTATGCTGATCACTTTCATTCTCAAAACAACCCCATGATTCACCATCACTATCTTGAATGGGTGCGTATCCATATAGAATGCATACGATGGCCTATAGTGTACATAGCCGATGACCATGAAATTACCTATCTAGATCCTGAGACTTTCACACGTGGTGCTATTCGGTATGCTGATCACCTTTGGTTATATGAACAACCTACATTTGATTCAAACTTTTCGAATGGCAGGGCCTACTATAGTTTTTGCTAACCAGGGTATACCCCAGATTGATAAAATGCGAGATCCTATACATATAGGTGGGGTTCCCAATCTCGAACATGAAACTGGGTCAGATGATGCCCTGCACGATGCTGAGCATCGCCATTCAAAAAAATCCAATCTCTTCATTAGAAAATTTTGAAAGCGGGCATCGGCATGGAATAGAGGCAATACCCGGCTAGTGCCAATAAGAAGGGATATGGCCTAGCTGCCCGATATTGAGTGCCTCAACCACCAAAATTTCGCACATGCATCTTTGCGCTATGCTGGTCATTTTCGTTCCTATAATTCCCTCACGGTTCAGTATGACCATTTTGAATGCCATGGCATGCATGTACGATAGTCATAGGGTGGACGTCCCAATTCGAATGCCTTTTTCTTACGACCACCCACAGCATGAGGTGATGGTACCAGATGCATTTCTCTTGAAACCACTTTTGTGGCGGGGTCGAAAGACATCCTTTCTCATAACATCAATAATAGCATGATGACATTGAGTAAAGCACTTGTAATATCACTTATACAAGAAGAGGAGACTAATAGTCACGAGACTCAATAAGAGATTGATCCTTTATTCAAGTGGTGGTTGTTGAGCGTATTTATAGCTTTAAGGGTGATGGTGGTTGAAGAGGGTGTGTGTGTGTGTGTGCTTCCTAATGGAGTATACCGAGAAGGTGTGTGTGATACAACCATGCAACGGGTGCTACAGCGATGAAGCGTGTACGTATATAGCAATAGGTGACCAATGTGGATAAGGTTGGTGATGACAAGGTAAACCTTCATTCGGGTGATAGGGGAATTCCATCGTATGATAGAGAAAGCAGGTTGACAAACGTGAGAATGTGTACCAGGATACAACAGCACTAACCTGTTGTCGCAAAAACAAATGCAGCTTTCCATTATCAGGTATTTCGCTAACACCGATTGTTGCACACTGCCTCTTGACGATACTTATATGCCTTGGTAGTGGTTATAGGTTGGCTGTCTAGTGACTTTTCTTGGGTGTCACAGGTAGCACAATCATTGACTATACGATACGCCTCATTGTTTCATCTTAGGATGTATGTGGCGTCGTTGTTTTCGACAATAATGGTATGCTCCGCAAACAAGATGATGAGTTGCCACCATCAACAGATCGTCTGCCACTTCCTGGACCACCCATGACCAAAGTAGAAAACAAGCAAAGAAAAATGAGTCTCCTCGTGGTCCTCGTATAAAGTCGATTTTGTATTGGGCTAAGAGAAAAAAACAAAAAATCAGCAGACGCAACTATGAGGGTCATGGTGCTTTTACATCTGCAGATGGTTATGCAACGCAAGAAGAAGTGGAAAGAGCCATGAAGCATTTTTGGAATAAAGGTGAGGGATCCGATTTACGCAATATGGATGGTTTGATTCGCCCTTCACGAAATCCTCATGATTGTCAGGACCCGCGTCACCATTTCTCTTGATTGCTTCTATCACGAAGTCTCGTTGCGTGGTGGATTGTAAACCATATGCATAGGCTGTCAAAGAGATTTTCGATGTCGATGTATCGAACCGATGCTGGTAGGCGAAGAGTCTTTCTAATTGTGTCCTTTGACTCAGTGTCAATTGCTTTTCCACTGCCAAAGGCGTACACTGCGAGTTGTCTTGCTCTTTCAAGGATGTTGGTCATTGGAGGCATTAATCGTGATTGTAGTCTGCAGCTGCTGTGGCTAGTCTCCAGATCGCCGTTCCAGTAGTAGGCACCAAAAACTGGTCCGTGAGAGAACGTTTATTCAAGAAAGATGAAGACCACCTGTCAATAAAGGGATTTGAACAAGAGAAACATACCTTAATGAATCGGTGGTTTTGAATGAATTTGATCAATGAGCATTGTCCCAAAGGGCAAACTGTGGCTTCGGCCCTGTAAATGGTTTATTAGCATCTTAGTATTATGTTTGTATGACCTATGGTTCGAATCCCCGCTTTCTCCGCTTTGAAATTTGCTCTTGTTCCTCTTTGTCACTCCTTGTAAGGTCATAGGACCTGAATGCTATACTTCACAAATGTGTCATTCATGTGGCACTAAATAAATACCGTTTACAAACCAAAGGGCAAACTTATGCATCATGATCCATTGCATTGCGAAGTTTTGCCATCCTCCAGCACAGTAGATGAACCATATTATGCAGCACACATGATTTTGATTTTTTTGGAACAGCTACGTATCATCTTCCTTCAGGATTCAGTTTTATTGAAAAAAATCAAAATCACTTCTTCTGAACTAATCCTTTATTTGAAGATCAAGAGTACTTGCTTTTTGAAGTGTGATCATTGTGTATAAGGAAGGCAACCTTTGAGGAAAAATGACCACTCAAACATTGTCCTTGAATGCAGCACTTGACTCTCATAAGGAGCCACGTGATTTTAACCTGCAAAAAGCCGTCCCCGTAATTGAACATCAAATGTCTAATATGAACCACCAGATAGCAAGCCGTTTTGAAGCACAGCATCAATCAGTTGTCAATGGCGGTCGAGAAGCACACAAAGACACCAGGTCATTCAATAGGTGTAGGCAAATCATTGGGGCCATACCAAGCTATGCTAGGAGGAACGGAAGTGAAAATAATATCTTGCAAGTGGTACGCATGTTGGGGCAAAAGTGGTTGAACGCACGCCTCTCTATTTCAGATTTGGTAAAAAAGGATGTGATAGCTACATTTTTCCAATGAACACATATAGTCACCAGTGTTAGTTCTTGTAATGCATGCAGCCTCCCTTGGCTCATCTTGCGGATACGTTCTCGATCTTGTGAGCTTAAGTGCCGTGGGTATCTCAAGCTGGATAAGTATAATACCATGCTTGATAAACCTCATACATATTCAAGTCCTCCCCAATCCTTATATACTCTCAGCCGTTTTCTTGATGCGTCCTCTTGATGTTCATCTTCATGGATAGCATACATTGGTAGATACTCATCCACAATGACTTCTTCAGCTGCTGTAGCATCGCTCACATCCAAAGGCATGCTTGACATGGCATCTGCAACGACATTCAACCTTCCTGGCATATAGCGGATCTCGAAGTCGTACATGGATAGTGTAACCATCCATCGTGCCACACGAGCAGAGGTGTTCTCCTTGATATCCGGCAAGAAAGACAATGCCTTATGATCAGTGATCACCTCGAATTCGCGACCCAACAAATACAAACGAAAGAAGTTCACAAAGTAAACAATAGCCATAAACTCTCTCTCATAGGTAGAGCATCTTCGTTGAGCATCGTTCAGGCTTCGACTGCCAAAGTAGATGGGCAAATATACTTGTGTGCTATCCATAGCTTCTTCACCTCGCTGCGTGGGTACAGCACCTAATCCCACATCCGAGGCTTCGGTGAACAAATAGAACTTGCGTGTGAAATCCGGATGTTGTAATATGGGCTTGATCGACATCAACCTCTTGCATTCATCGAAACTCGCCTGCTGATCTTCTCCCCATACATAGTCAATACCCTTTCTTCGTAATCGATTCAATGGCTCCAACAAAGTAGAAAAGTGAGGTATAAAACGTCGATAGTATGGTACCGAACCAATGAAACGGGACAACTCTTCCTTATCTTGAGGTATTGGCCCATTTAATGATCTTGGATACCTTCGTATCAAGCATTTCAAATCCTTCCCTGAGCACTTGGTAGCCCAGTACCTTCAACTCCGAGAAGCCAAATTTACACTTGCATTTTGAAAATGAGAGGTTGACATGGCTGGCCATCTTGAATACCTCATCCAAATGTTGCAAATCTTCATCAAACGTCTTGCTGTACACCACTACGTCGTCGATATTCACCATGAGATACACATTAATTGGATCCTTGAAAAAATCATCCATCAGGCTTTGCCATGCGCCCGGACTTCCTTTCAATCCCATGGCCAAACGCTTCCAACGCCATTCAGAGTATCCTCCACAGTTTACTACAAAGCCCGTCAAGTCCCTTGATTCCTCATGGAATGGTAACTGCCAAAAGCCTTTCATCGCGTCCATAATAGAAAAGTAGTTTGCACCTCCCAAACGTGTAAACAGCTCATGGATGTTTGGAATAGGGTAACCAGAATCCACTGTAGCCGAGTTGATGGGCTTATAATTGAAAACAAGTCGATATGGGTCCTTTTCACTGGCCTTGAGTGGAGGAGCTGAACAATGGTGATCCACCTTGGCCCCATTAACATCATGGTCGGACTTCTCAATAACCTCTTGACCATGCGGCAAATATCCGCCTTAACAGATAACGTTCACACAGGCTGGCTTGTACCTTGTTTCTTGCTGCGCAACCTCGGTTCCTTCTTCAAGGGCCTAACCTTGAACTTTGATTTTGAAGCTCTCTTCTGAAATGCGCACAATAAAAGATGATGAGAAAAAAAGATGAGAGAATACAGTGAGACTCGATAAAAGTGGAATGATTTATTTCAAATAATTGAGTGCGCTTATTTATAGCTTTGATGGATGATGGCGTAAGGGATTGATATTTGGGTTGTTGTTGATGTGGCTTCCTGCTTCAGGATGTGGATGAGTTGGCATACGCAGTGATGATGGGACCCGTGTGTAGGTGGCACAAATGGTTGATTTGTGTAAGTCATGCGTGTAGTGGCGTAGGAGCTCTCTCTATGATAAAGTCAAGTCCACATTCATTATTTGTTACCTCTTACTCTCATAGGTGTGCCATCTCCTTATTGTGTGTGTGAACTACTCGGATGTGTGGATCCTGTACCCGAACATAAAGTGACCTTCAATAAGGTATAGATCAACCGTTGTATGATAAAGAGTGAACGGTGGTATCGGTTCACGACATCTTCTCAACGTCTGATGGGATGAGAAGGGCACCAGCATCCCATGGACCATTACATCTTTCTATAAATCCAAGCTCTTCAAGCTGTGACAAATATCCCTTTCAACCACTCATTGGCCTCGCGTGGGAATGTATATGGAGCAACCTTCTTGGGACGTGCATCATCCTTCAGCGCCATTCGATAAGGTTCCACCTTGAGCTCTCCAACCTTTGTCAGCTTGCTTGCAAAACGATCTTCATGCTTATTGACAATGGTCATGATCTGCTTTTGTTGTGCTTGCGTAAAATCTTTGCATACGTCCACTTCTTGTATAGAGAATACGTTATCCACCTCGGCAGCTTCGTTCATATCCAAAGTATGCAACACATGCCAATAACTTGTTTGATGACCTTGAAAGGTGCCACAAGACAATGCAGCAAGCGTTTACTGGATACAAGCAGCAAGTAATGTATACAATAGAATCACGCTACATAAAACAAGCCTTGATGTCTTAGCCTTCCTTTTTCTTATCCTCTCGTCGTTGTGTCCTGTACATACATTTTTCTGATTAAACCCCTGTTTTCCTTTGGCTTCGTGCCCCTCGTTGGTCAATCAGAGAAAAGTGCGAAAGAGAGTCTCTTGTTTATTCTTTGATCGTGTGAGATTTATAAGGATTTTCATGCTACTAGCCTAACTAACCATGACGACTATTATGCATGCTTTTATCTTTATGGTGAATGTCAAGTTGGTTACTCTTTATGTGCGTGAATGGATGGCATGTTTTGTGTAACGGCAAAGTTCTCCTTGTTTATCCGATCCATTCGTGCGGGGTAAAGCCACTGCTATAATTATGCAGCACCTTTGTCCACTCCAATTCACCTCTTGGGTTATTCCCGTTTCCTTGTCGACACCCGTAAACACGGATTTCCTTATGTCATGCCGAATTAACCTTTGAAATCCCGACAGCACTTCACACTAAAAAGTCTTCAAGGTCGCGCTCTTTATTGCTACCAGGCCTACACAGGCAGCCAAACACAACTTTTTTCTCTTCCTTTACATATTGGATGTGATGATATATAAGCAAAACATGCGTTCTCATAATAAAACCCTCAAATGGGCATCCCTCTTATACCGAACTGCAACATAAACAAAAGCTACATGGCTATAATTTAGCAGTTACACGCACCTTTCATTATAAGCATTAACATACAACCTTAACAAAATAAATGCAAGATGGAGTGTACATAGCGTGTTTTGCCGACTTGTGTAAATAGCGGACAGCGTATCATCCTAATCTCATCATTTGTTTGTGTCATGCATTACACCATCCCGATTTGGCTCACACAAACAAAGTACGTACATGTTTTGCTTTTGTCGAAGGCTGTACCTACATGGCTGGACTTTGTCAAAGGATGTACGTACCATATTTGAACTCAAACCAACATGGTACGTACATGGAGGGTTTTTGTCAAAGGATGTACGTACATGGTTTGCTTTTGTTCAAGGATGTACCTACATGGTTGTATTCTGTGGAACGATGTACGTACTTGGTTTGTTTTTGTGGAAGGATGTACGTACATTGTTTGCTTTTACATCCCTGCACAGCAATGCCAACAACCTTTGCAACGATCCTTCCCATCCATACACACACGTGTTCCCCTCCATCATCAACATCCCCATCCCCGTCATCATCATCCCTCATACCACCATCAAGTTACCAAGCATCCACTTCCATGTCCCAATCCCAGAGCCTTTTTCAAAAGAAGATTGCGAAAGACAACACCAACTAGGAGCTTTATGACCGACTCGAAGAATGGATCGAACACTACAACAATAATTGATCTATCCCAGGCAATGCGCGACTTCAACGCCAATGATGGATATAGTAGCTGACAATAACCCTCTCCCTTGTCGTTGTCTTTGCTGTACTCGTGTGCTGTAATTGCATTGTATTGGCTATGTTGAAAAGTATCCTTAATCATCACCTATGTATGTCAAGAAACGGTAGAAAAGGTACCTCCATTGTGATTGGATATCGTATGAACCGCAAGATAAGAGAGTATCTCTGCTATACGTTAGCTCGTTTCGGCTCCCAAGGGAACGAAGCATGAGGTGGGTTGTTGCAGTCAATAATAAAGTTGGGCTGACTGGAAAAAGTGATAACGTTACCTGCACGCATGCCAAATAGTCTTTTGGAACCAGCAATGTCGAACCAATTGACAAGAATACTTTGTAAACGTTGTTTGTGTCCATTTGCAAGGTGCTCACTAGATTGTAGAGCGATTCAGGTTATCGGCCAAGAAGCAATGAGGAGAGCACAGAAAAGAGGTGTCCATAAAAAAGCGCGACTTAGAACTTTTTCAGCGTGAAGGCTGTCCGGATTTCAAAGGTTAATTCGGCATGACATAAGGAAATCCCCGTAAACACCACTCCGCACCCTTTTACAGCTAAGCGTTTATGAAGGATACGCAACAACAGCAACGGCAACCGATCCATTGAATGACCAACCTCCCATTGTCTTCATGTCGCTTGCACTCATCGGCTGCTTACTGTTACTGGCTCTTGTTCTTACGCTGACACAAAGACTTTGATGCTTGGATCAACCCACTATACCCTATTGAGCCATGCAAGAAACCAAGCAACCAATATCAGCAACGGACCCTGTTACCTCTTGTTGGAACAAACGCTCAAGCCCTTTATTGCTTATCGTTTCGTGTGGTGTTCGTTATGAACCTTTTTACATCATTGGACATGCGTAAACGTTTGATTCATACACGGCTACATGATGTTATGGACCTACTGCCAAAAGGATGATGATGACGATGATGATGGCAGCATCCTACCATGAAGAGAATATCTACCCACGCTATAAGAAGTCTGGCAAACGTGAAGATGGACATGCTAAAAATGCCGTTGTGGATGAGGGTAAGAATGGATGAAAGCGAAGATGATAAGGAACAGGGTAACTGATGATGATGTAGAATCACTCATGGATGACGTGGATCAAGACTTTCATGCTGTGCGACTTTTATGAAGGATATAGGCTCGTTTCTTATTGACGTTGCTCACACGATTCGAGAGATTGCATGTATTTTACGATATAAAGGATATGCCGATGTTTATTGGATAAGGGTAATGGATTACGCATGTAGTGTATGTTTGGATTGTGACGATAAGGAAAAAATGAAGGCCCGTATTGGAATCGAGATTCTAAAGCAAGCACCATGCAAGAGTGTTCCTTGGAGTGATCGCTTGGTTTCAATAGAGATAAAGTGGTTGCCAATGACACAATTGCCAAGGATAAGGAGATGGATCCATGGTAATACAATACTGCTAAGCAACACCAGGCTGTGTCACCTTTCACCTTGCACTGCTGGATGGAAATTGCTTGTGCCCGTTTCTCAGTCTATGACCAACCATTTTCACCCACTTGTACACGAGCTTGATGTCGCCTATCAACAAGGTCAACATGAGCATGTTATTCGTCAATCCACTCTCGCAATGGACAAGGCCGACCTTCAGATGTCAATGTTGGACATTCGAGCACGATCCTGGTGCGCATGTGCAAAGGTTGAGAACGCTTTAGAGGATACACGTCGTATGCAACAACTCGCTCCTTTATCACGTCGTGGATACTATCGTCAAGGAAAGATCTATGCACAGTATGGTTATCATTCAAAGGCGTTGGCGATATACAAGAGAGCAGGGACCTTGGCAGCAGCAGATGATGATGGCTTACATGATGAGATCGACCATGCTATGAACGAATCGACTCGGCAACTGGAACAGAAGATTGACATGATCAACAAGCTACCAATGGATATTGTATTACGCATCGCTCCCATGTTGATTGGAGAAGGCAGTGGAGGAGACCAGAGCTATCATGCGTATTTGGATGTATCAATGGCATGGCGTGAACGTCTTTCGCAATCAGGCACACTTTCCTATGTCATTGATGCATGGTCTAAAGACGATCTTTATCGGATATCTTCATCGGCTCAGACAAAAACATTATCAAAAGGGCACGATCAAGCGATTCAGTTTTCCCAGCATGTCACATCACTCGCAATAAGCACCAATAAAGAGCCATTTTATGTATTTTTGGAGCGTGGACGGTTTTCTTCAATCAAACGATTGAGCATTTCAAGTAAGTCGCTACTTTTCAAACGTGGATGAGAAATGCTTGACTAATGTGATGGATGATTTATAGGTCGTTCATCTTGTTGCAATTTAGAAAGAGCGTATTGCGGATTACAAAAGTTGAACAGCACGCTGAGACATTTGGAGATTGTGAATGCAACGTTATGGAGAGAGGATACGAATGGGACAATGGCACTGGCACAGATACTTCACGCTTGCACAAAGTTGACATCATTGAAGATCGCCAAAGTGATACTGGATCGTGGCCAACTGCCATTTTACCCGACATTGAGACAACTAGAGCTGGATTCTCACGAGAGGCTTGACGACAAGGGTGTCGAAAGGATTCTCCGGTCATTTCCTTCTCTACAACGCCTCACTATTCAGAACGTACAGGATTGCAAAGTACTATCATGGATCGATCAATATTGCATTGGGCTGCAGCATCTTGAATTCAACAGAATGCTTGTTAAAAAGCGATACCCATCAGGAATACGAGATACTAAAAGTGGATTACGTTCCTTGTACATCACTGCCAATAATACGGAGGTTGCTATGGATGATGTCATTGGCCTTGTGAATCGACATTGTACAACGCTTGAACACCTTGCTATCGATCTACCACATGAAATCAAAGCGCTCGATCCACGTTCTTTTGACAAAGCTGAGCGCGTTGCATTTCCCCAACTCAGGCATGTCACATTTACCATAAGGGATCCTAAGCACTGGGAAGCACAGGAGCTATCTGTACATTTGTTTTGCCGGTTCTTTGGAAATATACTTTGCAATGCTCCCAAGGTAGAGACTTTGCTTGTACTCGGTGCTGCTATCGACAAGCACGTGATACGTTCCTCTTTGCAACACCTCCATCATCTGCATACATTGGATATCCGGAACATTGACTTTGGCGGTGTGTCCGAAAGTGTACTTGCTGATCGAGAAGATATGTTACGGCAGGCCTTTGAAGAGCATGCATATCAGTCGAGACTCAAAACATTGAACATTGCAACCGATCATGCCAACATTTCATTACTGGAATCCATTTCACGGTTTAAAGATCTCAAAAGGCTGTCGATAGCACATGTTGACGGATCTTTGGGTGACGATCATACGCAATTCCTTCGTAACCTGGCTGAGACATTAGAGGGATTAAAGCTCAAGGCGCGTACTATTACGGATGCCATTGTCTATCAATTGCCTCGGTTTAAACGCCTCCAGCATCTCGATATATATACGTGGGGTGAGGGTCCTTCAGCTACTGCTTTACGCTGCTTGAGTGCATGTCTTCAGTTGAAAACCCTTAGACTTTGTCATGCAGAGGATAGTGATGTAGTTAGATGTATTCAAATGGCTATACCCAATCTTCAATATAAGCCCCATCCTAATTAAATAAAAGTGTGACATTACAAGCAATCCAAGCTGGATTATGTTTTGTTCAATAAGCAACCATTTACGTAATGCAGCATGCATAGCAAATACACGTTTTAGATCACGCTATACTATTGGGCTGTAAAGAAGATCAACTTTATTGATAATCACTTTTATATACAACTGCTACTAAAACTTGTAACGGGGGTAAGTGAGTTGGGAAGATAACAGCAAAGGGGATGATGCATTTTTGTGTATCCGGAGATTTTTAGGTTAAAGGGGGTTTCTTGCCTCAGCGGCATAAACCTCCACCTTTGCCTTGTACACTTTGTTCTACGCGTTTACATCTCTGAACAACCAATCCATTGAACAACCAACAACGATGTATTCGTCCACTCCTCATTGGCAATTCTGTGCTCGACATTGGAATCGTTGCTCTGTTACAGGTATTCATGGTAGACTTCATTGCTACGTTGGTACGTTGCGATAACGCCGTTCCCGACACAGGCTATTGGTCTCGTCTCAGCTCTCCAGGTACACGCTTACCACGAGAACAGGTGCTGCTGCAGTTACCGTTACTGAATCAAGCATATGTCTTTTTTGAGAAAGGATAAGAGCGCTTTCAGAAACCACAGCAACGCGTTATTGGTTGCCATATCCATGCGGTTGACAAGGATACAAGCAACTTCCACATGGCGTGAATGATATATTCCCACAACAAAGTATGATGATGGAACCAGACTGTGTGCAAGGGATGGGATGTTGACAAAGGTAATTCATGGGTGGAGAAGATGTGTGATAGTGCACAAGGTTACTGACAAGAAATGACGTATTCATGTTATCAGGCACAAGGCGGGTCATCAGTCGCATTTGTCACTCCTTCAAGCAGCTGGTGCTTGTTTCCAGGATTAGATACACGACATTGGCACAAGGAGGATATGTATGATATGGGGAATGCATGAGCCGCTGGATCACATACAAAGTAAGCACCTGGATTCGACTATGTATATTGGTAGCGGATAATAACACATCATTTTTCCACTAGCCTACATTTACCGTATACATACCTTGTGTTTCCACTACGACCGCATGTCAAGGACTTTCGATGTGGGATGTGTATTTTCATCAACACGTATGGGCATTGGAACGTTTTATTACAGCAATCCTGTTTCTGCAATACGACACTACACGGCACCGGTGGATACGGCACCACAAAATGTCGCTGCTTGTGAAGGATGATATGAAATGGATATCAATCAACCAAAGACTACGTGCAAAAGGTGCTTGCCCTGGTTCATTCGATCGACGTCGGATCCAACATTGGCCGCGTTACTAGTGATTTGCACCCCCTTCAGAAGCTGATGATCCCATATACAATACTTATTGCAACAATGATCCATGAAATAGACACAACAACTGGGTGATGATATTGGACAATCATTGGATACTGGCCTTTATTGTATGATTGGTGTTTTGTAAAGGTTATTGGATGGCGAGCGGCTTATACGCGTATATGATGATTGGTGGTTGAGTTGGATGGCATACAACAAGGTCTCTGGGTCATACATGGAAGGCCGTAAAAAGGGACATTGGTGCTGCACAAGTGCAAATGCAATGACATGTTCTTGTTGATAATCGTTGCAGGTAATTACATAAACCATACAAGGGAAAGAGGTACACTTTACTGATTATGTATACAAAATGGGCTTTATTTCATATTCACTCTCCAAGCATCAAAAAGGTATCACGTGGATTGGTATCAGTAAGGCTGCCTTTATGAGAGAGGCGGTGTCTATTTACGCGTCGGCATGATCGAGCTTTCTCCCTCCCTGCTACCTCCACACCCACCTTTCAACAACGACCTGACCAACTGCTGCAAGCTGTACGATCAACTCATTGTCTCTGTCAGACACAAGAATGTCAACAGCACCATTACCCAATCTCCCATCGAGTTGCAGCAATGCGTGGATCGTCAAGCTGGACTTCTCTATGACAAAACTATGGCGTTGGCAGCGTATACGTAGTTCCACAAGGCCTTAGAAGCATGAGCATCACGGGGATAAGGATACATTTATCTTCAATATGGACATCAAAGAAGACGCCGTACGCGTAATTGGATATTGGTCTCAAGGTTGCAGCTAATACATCGACCATCAACGACTGCAATCAGCTCGACAAGTTATCACTAGACGACTCTTGTTTGCTATCAACTCAATCAACAACCACCCTTCGACATTGTATCATCCTTTTTCATTCCACATCATACGGTCACTCCATCCATTGGTGCCTTTTTTTATTCATATGTATGCAAGACCTGGCATGAACAACCTTTGTAACCACCACACTATGCTTTGATAAGGATACTGGTATGTCATCATGAGCACTTTTGAAATGATCGCTGCATGTCCATCTTACATCCACCATCTTAGTTACTCTCAACTTGAAGGATTTCCATTCATGTTCGTTGCTCCTACAATGGCCGATTGTTTACGACTATTTAAAGTGTCCTGTAAGTAATGGTATGAGGCAATTGGCAAGTTTGAGTATTCATAAAAGGCTCATTGCATAGCGATATCTTTGAAGGACGTTTGGATGCTATCGGATCTATTTTATTGTGTGGGTCAAACCTTGGAAGATGTGGATGTGGGGATCCTGAAGCTGGAAACAAACGAGTGGATCCCGCCATGGATGCTATGGCATATGATTGAAACTTGGTGTCGCTGCGATCTTATTGGCTTGCAATGGATGAAAGCTCCCCAAAGGTCCGGATATTGATGATCATCAACACGTCACGATTGCTTGGATATGAAAAGGATCGCTATCTCGATTACCCTCTTTGAAACCTCTGGTGGTAGCATGTTGCAAGCATTCAAAAGCTGTATTGCATTATTTCGACAAGCTCCAGAACAACAAGGAACGCACCTCCAATTCTATCGAGAGCTACCATGTGACCTTTTTCATGAACCAATGTGTGATCAACACCCTACAAGGAATCCTTACCTACCATGTAAACTCCCAAAGGCGATATGACTATGGCATTCCTACTCACTACAAGGATGCTCGCAAAAACCAATTGAGGTATGTGGTTCGAATGATACTTGACATGAGGGATGGATGATGACCAACACTGGTATTGTGTTCCATAGGCCATTGCAAAACGAGTTCAATTCAAAGATGATGATGGTCCACCAGAGACCGAAGAGGTGTTGCTTGTGGAGGAACCGGAACAGGGTAGGTTGATCAATGCATAAAGACAAATCAAAAACAGGTTTATTAATCTGTTATTATGTACAGCCTCCTCCTCTCGTTCTGAAAAGCCTGTGCCAATTCATGGTATGTGTGGAAAATCAACATGCACTTGATATAGAGATTACTTACCTTGTATTATGTAGCTTCATCTTCTAGCAAGACTCCAAGCAAGCAACGAATGTCGACTCGGGGTATGTGTGGAAAGCCAATATGCACTTGATGTAAAGAATACTCACCTGCTAAATGTTCTTCGAAAAGATGCCGCTTGTTCCAGGCAAGATGAACGAGAGATAAGGCGCAAGAGAAGGGAGAAGGCATAAGAGGAATTCTCGCGAGCATACAGGAGAAAAGCAGAAGAGCGTGCCTCCAAAAGACCTTGACGTCAAGCTGATTCAGTAATGGTAAGTAATTGACTACATTATAGTGACGAGCATACATTGATTTTCCCTTTTTGGTTTAGTGGATGCGGCACTGCTCAAACAAGTTCCTGCCATTCAATCACAAACAAACAGCTCTACCTGATGGGATCGTGTTTCGTTCACCAACATCCCTCTTGATTCCCAAGCTATACCAGCACATCCATATGCGTCGAGTTTTTGGCATGTGTTGTGATGCCAGCAATCAATTGCTGAGCCGATGATCAATTCCGAGACACTTAGCAAAGAACCCAAAGGCAGCATTGTTCCACGACCTTTGGAGAGGAGCCAACGATGATTTTAAGGACTTCAATGTGCAACCAGCACGCCATACGACCATTACTATCGAGCCTATCTTGCAGCACTTTCATACCTTGGGCAACAACTCCAACATGAGCGTTGCGGATCGCACTACCAAACTCTGTTGGCTTTTGGGCATTTGTGATTTCATGCGTCCTGCCGACATTGAACATGTTGACCTGGATCAATTTACCTTTCATGATCCCACCAAGAATGCCACCTTGCAAGTTTATGGACCCAAAGAACGACGCCATGGACATCGAATTACACGTACCGTTGTTCTCAATCCACATCCTGTGCACAATGTTTGGAAACTTCTAGAGGGGCTGTTTGGAACGACTATGAACAAGGCAAGCAGTGAGATCCACAAGTTGCATTGAGTTGGTTCATAAGGTGGCTGAAGAACGAGGATCCTATGAAGCAACTTCCACTGGAACGTGCAGTACTGTTCTTGGTTGGCAAGGTTGATGGTGGAGCCAGCATGCAATTGATCCTTAAGAGTCCCACCATCAAAGTAACAGGATTCATGACGATATCCGACACCAATCTTCATATGTCTTATTGTGTTAGAAGGATCATGTGGAGGTGCACGAGCTGACGGATGGAAACCGACAGTGGGATGAGACTCCTTTATGGCCAACACAAAGCTGGTGATGTACATGCTGGATGATTACAAGCTGTTTAATAAAGCATGGAGAAGGCAAAACAAAGGTAAAGGAAGAGTACAAGCAATGGCGCAAGAACCAGACAAGGCAAGTATAAAGGAGAGTAAAATTCAAAGGATCAAAGAGCTAACACGCATTTTTTGCCAATAGTCGGAAGATGGTGATAAAGAACTACCTAGGAGGACTAGCTCAAACCTGACACATGAATCTTCCCACCGACGCCATCCCTTTCCTTTTTATTGTATTCAATTCTTCATTAGCTGTATTCTCTCAATAAAGCGGAGATTTAGATCACAGCATTCATAGATGCTTCGACTCACATGGCAAACCTGTTTTTGATCCGGATTCTATATTTCATGGTGGAATAGCCATGTATCAGCAACGATGGTGGATTTTTCCTACAGCATCAAGTATCTCTCAATGTCAATGGTACCCGATCCAATTACCATTTTATCCCATTGTGCCATCAACCCATCATTTTTGGCCACAAGGAGCTTCCCATTCTATTCTATGTACAATCCATACCAATTTCCTATGGCACAGCACCAAGCATATAGGGTGCCTGGGTATGGGATACCATAGCTATTGAAATGAATAAACCGGGCGAGGATCAGCAGCGAGGCCTATATCTGAATACCCTGCCGTGTGAGTCGAGGTGTCCAAATCAGAAGTCATCTATCTAAAACTACATGCTGAATGGTCTACTGCTGCAAATAAAGATACAAAGGATGTCTCAAAAGACAAAAGCTCAAAGAGAAATACAATCGAGAAAGAACACAAAAGAGAGAGAGAAAGCACAAATGTGGTAGAGAACTAGGATACAGCTAAAGGAATACAACATAAAAGTATAAACATTCTAACTATCAAAAAAGGCACATACACATACTCACATAGCTGCTCAAAAGTATCAGGAACCTCACTAAGGATTCTTTGTTCGCTACATGGGATATTTATATGATTGTTGATAAGGTTTGTATGGGAGAGAGGAGGTGGCACTTGTACTTTGTGTCATATTGGTTATGCCAGGGTGGGTTCTTGGGAGCGGGTCTCTTCATGCCGAGCTGTGTAGTCACGTGTCCTTCATCGTCCTTCATCACACCATTTCGCATGTATTACTTTTCAGGTAAGGGCATGCACGAGGACCCAGTTGCGTTTTTAGAAGAGTTCCATAAGCATGCCAGCGCAAGGAATTGTCTTATAAATGACCTCAAGTATTAGTTAATCAACCACCACTTGAAAGGAGAAGCGCTGGATTGGTTTAGAAAACTAGATAAGGAACTTAAGTACAACAATGGCCTCAAATCAATCTTTCTTCCAGAAATTTTATACCAGTTCCTTAAGGAAGATAGGCCTTGCATACAAAAAATAGGATTATCAACCACCTATTCCTTCATATTCCTCGCCAATGCCCTTCACAATACATATTCCTAATTTACTATCGTATTGCGTGTCACTTCAGCTACACGCTGGTACCATTTTTTCATTCCAAAGCAGTCACTTTCTCAACTACCATATATGGCAGGTGGGGGCTTTCTCATGCGCCGACCCAGCGGTTAAAATTGATACGTGTGATACGCCAGATGTGGTAGAAATACAATGTAAAGAAAGGAAAGGGGGATTCTTATAGCTCGGTAGTCCTTTGACAGATGTATACAATAAAAAGAATAATAATGCGTTCCTGTACCGTTCTGACAGCGTCGTTCTGATACCAGGCAACCACAAAATTAGAGAAAGAAAAAAACGATCCTGATAAAAAGTTTATTTTGATGTCCCTTTTACCGGCAAGGGATCAGCCACAGAAAGGTTTCACATTCATGCAAAAACATTGGCCATGTGTAAGGGAGGTGAAGGGAGCTGCTGATGGGCTGCAAGCTACCACTTCACTCCGACCAATGAATCCGCCAACTACTTCTACTTGAAATTGCTCCACAATGAGCCTCCATATCGACGTCTCGTCTTCATCACCATCATCCTTGATCACTCCGCTACGTCTTGATACTCATTTCATGCCATTTCAACAACCTTCCAAACCAGGCAGGCCACCAACTTATATACCACCACGGGCCGTATCAAAATAACTGTCTCCCAATCCTCTATGGTCCAGTGGTCAGGATCCCTGTCTTTCACACAGGTGGCCCGGGTTCGATTCCCGGTGGGGGAAATTTTGCATTTTTTGAGTCAATTTGCTATCACAACTGTCGTCTTTCTTTTTGGATCCACACAGGATAATAGACGACTTCCACGAAGGAGATAATGACCACGAAGGATAGATAGACCACACAGGAATAAGACCACGAAGGAATAAGACCACACAGGAATAGAACCACGAAGGAGAATAGTGCCACACAGGCAAATAGACAATAAAGTAAAGAGAACGTAAGATGATGTTTTATTCTATGAGATCGTCCACTATTTATAATTGTTGGATGGGGCTAAGTATATCAAGATGGCTAAGTAATATGGATGTGGCGAAGTAATGATGGAGGGCGCAGCATAAAGAAGATAAGATGATAAAGATGTATAAAAAGATAATACCGATCAAGAAGATCCGGTATGTTGCTGCGACAAGTATATTGTGGGAGGGCTAAGCATGATGGTGTGGCGAAGTAAAGATGTTGGGCGCAGCATGAAAGTAATGAGATGATGGCTTTGTACAAAAGAATAATGCCGATCAAGAAGATCCAAGATGTTGCTGCGACACAACGTACTTTTTGCATTAAGTACCTTTGAAAGAGCTCCTTGCGACGAATCTTTTGATACCAATCTTGTGGGGAAGCAACAACAGCTTGACGATCGACAGCGGCTCCATTGCAACGTTCGGCATTTCTTGCACGGCCTGTACATCTCCAGACGCTCATCTCTCTTCTTGTGTCAAAGGAAAGGTGTACTTGCTCAGTTGCATAAGAATCAGCTTCTCCGCCTCTCTCACCTGATCTCTTTTCGACGCCATTGACACACGTCTTGTCACCTCGCCATTTCGACATTGCGAACGATTACGCAGCGTCCAATATATATATACGTTTCCATTTCAGTAGCACCAACTTTATTTTACGCACATGACACCTCCAAATCTCGGTATCATCTTCCGAGCCAAGATCGATACAGCCATTTTCCCATGTCGCCTTTGCGATCCTGAAGAGGACGAGATTAAGTTTTACTACACAAGCCGTGCTCTCGCTCAACACAGCACCAAGGTCCACAAACAGCCAACAACCGTGATCTTTGAATGCTATGATTGTGATACGACCTTTAAGTCTCGATCAGCTTTAATGTCACATTCATGCATCAAAGAATTTCTCACCGATGACCAAGCACGTGTACCGCCTCTCGTGGATTCAGCGCCAAGTGGAACACCGATCATCGACTTTGCAGTGATCTCTAGCACGAAGTCCTTTGTTTGTCCTCGTTGTGCAACCGCTCGCTTCACAGACCTCACTCACCTTCAAGAACATCATCTCAAACACCACTATCAACACTTGCGTCCTGTTTGGAGTTGTCCAAGGCAATGTGGTTATAGAGACATCGAAAAGCGTACAATAACAGAGCATCTAAAGTACGCATGTAATGCTGATGAGGAACCAGAAAATGAGTTTGCACAAGAGTTCTGCTTTGGCTGTGATCGGCTCCTACCCTCAAACGACATGGTGACACATAGACGCACACACCCTGGCCTTGTGGATGCACTAGCAACGAATTCTTGGAAGTTGCCATTTGCTGGTCGTGAGCTTGATGTTTTGAAGGATATCGTTGGTGTTGTTGGATGGGATGTTAATGATGTGAAGCAACAATTACGACAGCGTCATGTTTGGAAGCATAACAACATCATTCATACTGCAGTCTCCAACTTACGCACTCGTCAGACTCAAGCTGCCACCACACATCCTGTCAACATTGCATCACCTACATCATCACCAGACACCACGCCATATGCAACACCACGCTTAGCACCATTTCGGGATTTGCAGCAACCTCCATCACCATCACAGCACATCATTGGCATTAAACGTACTATGGCGGATAGATCACCACAACCTGATCATCATGGGAGATCTCGTCGCAATTTTAATGCCAACAGTAGCAGCAGCTCATCAACATCTCAATCCACTCGGCCATCAACCAACACTCGCTCACAACAAAGACGCCATAGAATATCTCGAGATGATGAAGATAGCCACATTACACCACCACCAATTATCTCGGCTGATACAGCTTCACAATCTCTCGACTTTTTGCGTTCTTTGGATTTGCATCCATCATCAGGTCGAATTTCACCATTAACGCTTGACAATGATAATCATGATGCATCACCTGATGAGCCTGGGGATAATGACAATGGTAATGATGAGCATGTGCAAGTAGCAACAAATGATGGGGAGGATACTGGAGCGCCAGCATTGGATATCAGCAACGACAGCACCACAGCAGCAGCAACAACAACGGCACACAGCAGCAACGACGATCGACAATTACAGCATTCGACTATAGCAGCACATCCAGCACGTGATCATGACAACGACAACAATAGTGTGGATTCATGGCTTCTTTCAGATCGCCCTGTGGCATCATTGGCAAATGAACGAGCTGCAGCAATCAATGAGCAGGTTACTCGTGAATGGGATCAACTTTTTGAGGATCCTCTTTCACCAGAGCAACCAGTCAACGATGGTGCATCATTATCTCTCTCATCACCACCACGTCGACAACGCTCAACCTCGTTTGATGCCACATTTGAACAAGCGATCTCGGATTACAACATCCAACATTCATCATCACCCACACGCTCACATCGCCGCACACGCTCTGTTTCACCTTCTCGCAACTCGCCATCACCATCCTTGGATGTCACACACACACAATCACCACCACCAATTGATGCGAGTAATACGGCAATGGAAGTTGATGAGCCAATTGTGCCATGGCGACCAACACATCAACCTCGTGAATACACGCCTATTACAACATTGATGCATTCACGACAATCACGACGCTATCTACGTGTGCCACTATTTAACAACAAGCACCAGCGACTATGTTTTGAAGCAGCTATCAATGAGCTTGTGGAACGGCATCTTGTTGTTGAGGGTGATGACCACACTATTGTGACACAAAAGAACAACGACTTTCACGACGCACTGTACACGTTGATTGCCGAGTTCACTAGGCCACGACCACGTGTTGACAATCAAGGTCGAATTGAATGGAATGGATTGCAGCATATGGATGATGAAGCTGAAATCACCGATCGATTAAACAACAACAGCAATCTTTCAGCCCATGATCGTAGACGTCTACTTCGCCGTCGCACCGCTATTAGAGAAGGAAGAGATGCCACATCCCTGTTTCATCGCTATCGCCATCGTTCAAAGTTGACGTTTGACTCTCTCGTCAACCCAAGTGAACGAACAACATGCACCATCCCTGCCAACCGATTGTACACGCACTTTGATAATAGCTATGGTGCTAGATCAGTTACATCGGATGCAATACCCACACCACGCCCTGATTTCCATCCAACTTGCTCACTTGGGGATTTCACAGACGATGATGTGGATGAAGTCATCAAAAGGTTCAACAAATCATCATCACCTGGCTTCGATGGTATTCCATATAAGATCTGGTGCATGTTTGGTGGGCTGCGTCGTTGGCTTAAAGCCATTTATCAACGTTGTTACTCGTTGGCATGGATACCGGAACATTGGCGTATGTCACGCACCATTCTTATTTTCAAAAAAGGTGACATGCAGGATCCTGGCAATTGGCGTCCGATCGCGTTACAGAATTCGACCAGCAAACTATATTCAGCTGTTCTCGACAGGATGTTACGTCGCACATTAACAAATCGCATCCCTCACAACCAAAAAGGATTCATGCCAACGCCTGGATGCATTGAACACGACTTTTACATCCATGCAGCAATACGCAAAAGTCGACGTAGAAACCTGCTACTATACATTTGCTCGTACGACCTTCGTGATGCTTTTGGAAGTGTCACTCATGATCGGATTCGCCATGCGCTGGTATATGCTGGATTGGATGATTCATCAATACAACGTGTGATGAGCATGTACAACAATGTGAGCTGCTTTGTGGGCACTGATGCTGGATCCACTGATATCATTCAACTACATCGTGGCACCAAACAAGGCGACCCAGCATCACCATTCATCTTCACTCTATGCATGCTGGAACTGAGTCATCGCCTCAACAACGCTCAGCCTACAACACAGCAAGCTTACCACAATCATTTGCTACTTGCCGATGACCTCACCATTTTATCACACGATCCAGAACATTTTCGACGTCTTCATCGCATAGTCACTGGATTTATGGATACACATGACTTGAAGATCAATGCAAACAAGACATGTTTTTCGGCAACCATCGCGCACAGTAATCAACAAAGGCGCACGGATGAGCGTATTGAGCTACGTTACCATGGCACGCGGATACCACGCATTGATTTGAAGGATTCATGGAAATATCTTGGCAACAGTGTGGGTCAACAAAGGAATGCGATTTGGGCTGACTTTCATCGTTTACATGCACACATCAAAAGACAGCTCAACATCATCGCCAATTCCGGTTTACGTATCTTTCAAAAGCATCATGCTATCAAGACTTTCATCCTGCCGCAGCTCGAATATTATATACGTTTGAATGGCCTTGGACCATGGCAAGCAAACCGATTGGGGCGCACCATACGTACATCCATCCGCAAATACCTTCAGCTACCATCATCGACCAGCTTAGCTGTGTATCATTTACCTATTGACAATGGTGGTCTTGGGTTCTATGAACCTCTTGATTGGGCTAGCAGCACACAAGTTGTCCATATTCTTGGTTTGCTCAATTCATCAGATCCTGCTGTTCAATTTATGATCCGTGAAGAAATTGGTACACTTTTGCAACAACGCTATCATCGTCCAGAAGATGGCTCGACATTGGATTTTCCGCCTACCGCTGAAGGATGCACCGATCAACACATTTTGCAATATCTTCATGGTAAATACGAGCATCTTAAAAAGAAGCGGTACAAGGACACAGCGGATCCATCAGCAAACATGCCACGTTGCCTACAACATGTTGGATGTGAAGTCATTCTTGAGGAGGATTTGGATGGTGCCACGACATTCAGCTTGCGAAGAGATGATAATGCAAACAATGGGTCCAACACTCGGCGTCGTATCACTGCCATCGGAAGACTCAAGCGTATTTGTCAACAAAAGCTTCTCGCAAAATGGCAAAGTCAATCATTGCAAGGCCAAGCTGCTAGCACCTTGCAGCACTATCTCAGCAACAGATGGATTCGTAATGATTCATTGCATGCAGCTGCGTATCGTTTTGCCATCAAGAGTCGCTTCGATATGCTGCCTACCAATGCAAACAAGGCTCGATGGGGTTTATCCAATGATTCGAACTGCACACATTGCCATCAACGTGAAGACATCCACCATGTTCTCTGCTTTTGTACATCACAACAATCCAAAGTCCTACAATCGGAACGCCACAATCAAATACTCAATCGACTTGTAAAAGCTGCTCGCTATAATCACCCCACTGCCCAAATCTCGGTCAATGAATCACCACCACTTATCAACAGCGATCGACAACGACCCGATTTGGTAGTGCTTGATGAGGAACGGCGTACAGTTTTTATCACCGATGTCACCGTCACCGCCCAATCCACCTCAAACAACAATCAAGCAACTTCTGGTACCTGCATTGATCACGCACGCCAAAGGAAGGTGAATCGTTATGGTGATATTAAGAGGCAATATGAGGAGATGGGCTACACCGTGGATTTGACAGCTTTTGTTATTGGAGATGTGGGTGGCACGGATTCAGAAAATGTTCGACAGCTCAACTATCTTATTCGTCGACGAGGTCATGCTCAACGTGTACATGGATGGATCATTTGTGACGTACATATATCGATTCGGTCATCGCTTATGGATCAAACGCTGTGGACATACACATGGTTGGGATACATCATCAACGCGCCATAATGCAAGAGAAAGATCAACATCACGTGCACCATCCACCACTTCACCACCACGCAACACTCGCCAACACAACAATAGCGATCATCGCTCACATCGCAACATTCGCAGATCTCATGCACCAACTACCGGCAGCAACAGCGTTCCACTTTCTCGTCAACGACATTCAACACAACCACCACCAGCAACAAGCGCCAATACTGTTCCGATCAACAATCTTCGCCGCCGAGGTCGCACAATGCACTGACCACCTACTTTATCCACAATACAACAACACTTTACATCCATCTTGTATCACAATGCTCTTTCAAATATCCCCTGACACGCTCGATCCTTTACATTACAGCGCCACCGTCATCATCTTGTTTATTATCCAGTCATCGCCAGATGTTAGGATGTCATCCATAGGCTACACTACCAGTAATGTCCAGAACATTTTCTTTTTCTCCCCTTGCGAGTTTTTTCTTTTCTCACAACATGCCTTATATTGGATATCAATTACCCCCAAATCAAAATAAATATTATATGGTTCGATTCCCGGTGGGGGAATTTTTGCATTTTTTGAGTCAATTTGCTATGTCGTTTTGCGGGTTGTGGCCTTGCTATACCAAGCACTAAGCAATA
>NW_026695426.1:0-82309 GCF_029851405.1 Lichtheimia ornata | reverse complement strand
TACTTTAATCATGGAAATGAATGTCTGGAGCAGGAGCATCGTCCACCTACAATAGAATGCACAAAAGTTGGGAATGCACAAAAGTGGCTATTAGCTGCCAATGTATGACATAAAAGTGAGGGTTGCGTACCTGTCATGCATTGTCCCTGAAGTCCTGACTTTTTAGCTGAGTTACCCAAAGAGGTCCTTCTGCATCTTTGGCTCTCCAGGGTCTAGCTACCTGGCAATGAACAAAGACCACTCTTCATATAGCATCACGCTTACAAACATAAACGTGCCTGTATCTCCAAACTTTACAATGAAACGTGGGGTTTTGAATAGAGCAATGTGCTCGGGTTGGCCAACTGCACCTTGGGTGTAAGTTTCACGATCAAGCTTGCCAATCCCAGATTTCGCAATGTCGCCACCAGCCAAACTGGATCTGGAGGTCGACCTCTTGAATTTTTTTCGACGACGACCAAAAAATATTTTTTGGGCTGTTTGCGACATTGAACGTAAAACTTTCACATAAGGTGCTGTTGGCCAAGCCGAGCCCATTGCTCTAATAAAAACCTCACGTTTCATTGTAAAGTTTGGAGATACAGGCACCTTTATGTTTTACCTATGCTGTAAGCGTGATGGAGTTGCTTTTTCCTAGTGGATGATGTTGGCTGCATTAACGGAAAGATGAAGAGCTGGGTGAAAAGGTACGCGGTGGTTACACAAACACGTCCTTGACAGGTTGCTGCACTCATGGATGATGATGATGATTGCCTTTTGTGAAGGTACGTAAGTAAACAACATCCAATAATGAATGGATGTGCCTCAAAGTATGTGTATGATCATTAATACATTCCATGTCACATTCGGATCCTTCAATCTCTTCGTCGTCATCATCGTCATCTTTAAATTATGCAAGAAGATGATGGTAGATACTGTATACATACGAGTCAGGGGAGTGGGATTATGCACCATCACATAATTCATTAGCAACTGAATCTTTCAAGCATTCATCCACACGGGCATTATTTGTATTTGAATGCTTTGGGATGATGATGTTTAGCGGGATGTGCTTGTGTGACCATACTTTGGTGGAGGGGGATAAAAACAGCCGACGTGTGCTGTGGGAATTAGAGCATTCTTCTTCTCAACGCCAACCTGTCTCACTCCATCACTCGCTCTCAATGGCACTTGCAGCAACCACTTGTTCGATACATCTCTTTCGTCAACAGCACATGACACAACACATTCCACTAGCTGAATAACTCACTTGCCTGAACGCCTCAACAAACACCCCAAGAACGGCATTGCTTCTTTCCGATGGCGACTTTTGACAAGCTTACTCATGGAGATGACCATTGCATTATACGAGCTACTCTTTTTCACGCGTTGCGTTGCAGCATGTTTTGAGGACTGCATCCAACATAACACCCTTTCTCGATAGCAGGGCCATACATTGACCATCACGCGAGACAGGTTCGGTACACACATTTGATCACCCGCATGGCATCCTATCCAATCTCTCTTATTCAGCTACATCATCGTATCAAGGTAAACTGCAGGATGGATTAGGATGTCGGTAGACGTATGATATTAAAGAGGCTTCAACATCGAATAGGAGCAGTTGCTGGAGGGGATGCATGATTTACTTGGACGTTGGAGGAAACGAGCTTTACGATGTCAGAGAAGGATCGACTTCAGCTAAGACGTATGGCAATCAAGATACACCTGGAACAGTAATCAAGAGCAAATCGATACTATCACACCAACGCGTGACATCTCAACCTGAGGATGAAGCATGGATGAGAAGAGTGAGGACGCTTGACATTCTCTTGAATGTGGCGGCAACTTTGAGCACGATGGCAATTGGATTATGTCAACTGAACAAGGACAGGGAGTATAGATTGCGTGATTTGCCATGTTACATGCAAGGAAAGAGGTGCTACGGGATACAAGGTATACGCTGCCATGACAAGTCTATCGCCAAAGGAAACGTTGATGACCTGGGGACAAAAGGACACAGCGACAGTCATGCTATTGTGCTGGCACGTGCACATGGAGGTGCTTCATCGACCCTATCTCAGATCACCCTTCGCTACCCATCATTTCGAATATTCCCTCAACATCACCATTTTACGAATACATAGACAAGGTCAAGTGGATAAAGTCGTCGTTATGTTATCTTGAAAAGTGCAACTGGTGGATATGGAGGGGATATGGAATCATTCAAAGAGTCAATGAGCAGGAATAGGGTATGTAAAAACTACTCAGAGGGGATGGAAATGAGCTTTATCACCATCATGCACAAACAACACCGGTTGTCAGTGGAAGTGGTTATATAGATGAGGAAGCAGTTGGGTCTATAAGCATGTATATCATGTATGGCGTACTGTATTTGGTCAGAGTATAATAAAGTTTAAGCACCCTGTAAGACATGGGATTATTAGGAGGTGTCATTTTTGTTCTACTACCTATGCCGTGGTACGTTACATTACAAACTCGGATGATGTGGGTCATACATGCTTTGCGATGATGTACGCATGCTTTCACCTCGCTCTCATAAGGGGCATCATAATCAAATTTCTTCATCCATGCTGATGTACTTTAAAGTTTGGTAAAAGATAGACGCCACAGCATTTATTGTATTCTCATTTGACCATATTGGAATAATGCTAGGTGTGGATAGTTTTATTGGAAACCAATACACTTTAGAGAAAAAGTAAAGCTTGATGATTGATACAGAGCATGACATGGGAGATTTATTGGGTTGCATGAGGGAAGGATGATGGGCGGGAAGATAACTTGATCAAACAATGTTAAAAGCGAGACGTCGGAAATGTTGAAGGCGTTTCAAAATGTTCATTGCATAACAAGACAAAGGTCTGCGCCCATTCAATTCAAGAGATATTAGGTGTGGGCAGCCTTCAACAAGCATCTGTGTAAAATGATCCATTTCCCATTGCTCCCATAGTAGGGTATAAGATATAGACAAATGTTGAAGCTGATTCAAATGGCAGATGGAAGCAACAAGGGTATCAGGAGTAACATCACCGCTGCTGTGGAATCGTAGTTGTAACTCCTTTAACGAAGTCGCCTTCTTTTGTTGAGAAAAGCGTTCCAGAAATCGTCCAACCACTGTCGTCTCATCCACGCGAATTACATGACGAAGGTCCAGCACTAGTTTTCTTAGAGTAGGTGGTGGTGTGAAACCGAGTAGCCCAGGACTCAATTTGATGACATTTGCTGTAATGCTCAATTCCTCAAGAAACGGCGCCTTTCGCATAATCCACCACCCAAAGCAAACATTGTTCGAATAATGACGTCGAAGAGCGAGTGTTTTAAGACAAGGAAATTCCAGGCTGAAAACGCCATCATCATTGTTGCCAGCATCATCCAAGTTCAATTCGAGGTGAACAAGCGTATTGTGATGTTGCTGTAGCACCTTGCGCATATCCATCCAAGCATCATCGTTTTGTGAACCTTCTGAAATCCATATTTTCTTCAATCCACCGCGTCCTCTCATACACTGATCGTCGTGTTGTTGTTCATGTCGTGCTGAAGATGATTGTATGCGTTTTATCTTGAGTTGAAGCTCTCTCATGGAAGGGCAGTAGCGATGGATCATTGTCATGGGCTGGGGTTCAATACATGGATTCAGCACAAGCCTCTTTAGTGAGGGAAACCGCTTCAAAATCTCCAAGAATTGACCATCGAAAGTGGCACCTTCATAATGGTTCAGATATAAAGTTGTAAGGTGTGGCCATGTCTTCGTCAATGGGACAGCGCTGAAATCAGCGGTGAACTGATAGGCGAGATCCAGCATCATCAAGTTGGGGCAATTGATTAATATTTCTGCTACCGGTAGAGGTCGTTTACGTTTGGGTTGTTGAGCAGAACATCCTCTTGGCCAAAGTGGTCCGTTGTTCGATTTCCAAATAGTCAAACGAGTCAACGTATTGCTGACGGATCTCAACGACGAAACAAGGTGACCCACATTGATACTATCCTCGAGTCCTAATCAATCCTTTGAGTTAATTCCAAGTCATCGAAGAACATACACCATCATCCGTTTTCCATATACCTTTAATCTTTATCTCCACTAGTGAGCATAGGTTGGCACGATATAATAAATGAGGTAGCCATGTTCCCTGAGAATAGAATTCAATGTGTATTGTCTTTGTGTGCTGAGCAAATCGAACAACCTGGGCGAGGGAGTACTGGTCGGGTATAATGAAATGCAATCCTCCTCCAGCTGTCTCAATGGCACGGTCGAGCCATGTCTTTGACACTTCCAAATAAGGGCATCCCTTCTTGCTGTCCAGTATTCCATCATCGCCCAAAAGCATAGGGAAAAGCACGTCCATAACAATATCAAGCGGGAGTTGGCCGACAAAGTCAAGAAGACAGGCGTCACGTTGCATGGCAACCATTTTGGCCTCTTCAAGCTTGCTGTATCCAGGATCATTGATATGAACAGCATTGAGTCCCTTGTTGCAAACATCCACGACAGCTCGTTGTCTACCTTGTTCGCTGTAAATAGTGGCTGCACGTAAATAACCAAGAGGTGACGAAGGCGAGATTTCTTGCATGGCAGTTGCATCACGAAGGGCAGCATCGAAGTTGGCACAACGAGTCAAGACAATGGCACGATCGTTTAATAGGGTGAGTAGGCTTTGAATGCATTGCTGAAGCTTTGTCGTTGAATCTGAAACTAACGCGGCGTAATGGTGACGATTGGCAGCAAGTGTGGGTTGTTGAGAGACGTCGTTCCAAGGAAAGTGAATCAGCCGCGTTGTACCAGAAAACAGTTTTGTGGTATCTTGCTGGTTGGGTGCAAACGTGTGAATCATCGAAAGAGGGTGGTGGTACCAATGGAGTCGGGTTTCAAACGTCTTTTGCATGAAAATCAGGAGGTGCTTGAAGTGTTACAGTATCCGAGGAAGGTGTATAGCAATCATGCAATAAAAAGAGAAAGCATTGCCTAGTTAATCAATGTTGACTTTGGGTGTACCTTCAAGTAGCATTTCCATAATATAATCTGGGACATCACAGTGAAGGTTAAAGCCGTTGTATGTCAACTAGGAAATGTTGTCAAGGCGACAAGCTGGTTGTCGGGTAATCCTCTCGCTCCGATTTGGGGCCATTTAAGATTTGGACGTTCACGCAAGACTTCAAAACACCATCCGCAAACGAGCACGCTTTTTTACAGAGCGTTTCAAAGATTCTATATCCATCCACTGTCTTATGTAGCTTATACACAAACACTTTATATGATCTTGTAACAGGTGCATGATGATTAAAGGGGAGGGAGACGCTGTCAAAAACGAATGGGATTGACGTTTATGAAAAGATGTAGTTGTAGGATGTATAGCCCATGCGAGATGTGTATTGTTTATACAATAATGGCATTTGGAATAAGGTTGCGTAACATGTCTTTGGCTAAAGGTGGAATATCACAGTAAAGGCGAAGCCGCTCTAAACTAGGGAATGAGGACAAGGCGAAAAAGTCGGCGGCTGATAATGATTTGGCATTAATCGTGAGACATTTAAGCTTGGGATGTTGACACAAAGACTTTATGACGCCATCAGTAAAATAGACGTATCTGAAGTACGTATCACCAAGCGTTAAGCTTTCTAGAGAGGAGCAGCCTTGACCTATCTTCTCCAATGCTGGTAAGGAAATTTCAGGAATGGTGCCCGTGAGCAATTTCAAATCCTTGAGATGCTTCATTCGAGATATCAAATTGAGCCATGTTACTGCATGCATAGCCCCATCGTCTATGTGTAGGATGATGCCTTTGAGCGTCGACCGATCCTCCATTGCAACATGATGCTGCATGAACGAAATGATTGGGTCGTAAAACTCGGCAGTTCCCGCAATCTTGGTAATTTCCAACTTTGAAAGGTTGCTCATCTTGATTATGGCATTTGAGACATCGGGCAGAAAATGGGATTCAGTGAGATGGATGGCTTTGAGATTGGGACCATTCGATATCAGCCATAACATAAAACCACAAGATGATGATGGATCACAAAGCGAAAAATCAACGTTGACAAGTCGTGTGAATATAGTCTTTGTTTGAGTTGGATCATTTTCAGGGAGCAAACTTGTAGGTAAATATCGACGATGATGACGTGCCTGAGATACTACGTGTCCGTTCTGCAACCTCCAACGGCAATTGCTGCTATCGATAGAGCGACAGCCAAATTGAATCGTTTCCAATGTATGTCTGTGCAGGTGAAGAAATTGGATCAAGTCATCTTGCACATAATCAAAGCCTTCATATCCTAGATGAGCCGACGTGATCCCTTTTCGATTTGGATGGAGTTCAATTTTTTGTAAATGATATTTGAATGACGCATCGTTCGGATAGCCGTAATCAAGCTTCTGTAGATATGGGCAATGCTCATGTAGAATAGTCAAGACACCGGATCCGGGCATTGGCGTAATCTGGAATGACAATAAAGAAGGAAGCCGGCTGAGGATATCAATCACATCATCTTGGCTTGGGGGTCCATCTGGTAGGTCGTCAAGTGCCAGGTGCGTGATCTTGGGATAACGTGATGATACCGGTGATGACATAGCAGCCTCCACACGCTCTACATCCAAAGATACAAGATTTGGGCATGATTCCAAAATACCATGCAGTCCAACGTCAATAGGGGATCCTTCAATGACCAAGTGCGTCAGTGAATCACCAATCAATTGCAGGCCTTTTATCAATGCACGATGAGGGGGTGCATCACCTATAACACAAAGCAAAATTAGCCATTTCATCCGCGTTATATATATATACGCCGATCATACTTACAATACAATACTAGTCGTTTGAGATTGGAAAAGTGTGCACGAGAAAGGAGATCATCCAAGCAATTATCATCATATAGGCTTCCTGATAAGCTTCGAACATAGGGCGCAAACCGGACAAGTTGATCATGATCCCTCTTCAAATTGATCCCATCTTGGCCAAAGTCAAAGTCCAAGCCGTTAGGTCGCTGCAAAAAACGGGCCTGCCATGTACGTGATACATAAAGAGGCTCATACAGCACAATAGAATCCAAGTATACTGGCCGCTCCATCCTTGGTACAATGTTGGTGATGACGATATCCAATGGCAACCGGCTGATAAAATCGACGCGTTTACTGTTGTTGGATACTGCTGTCATGCGTTGTTGCTGAAGCTGCTGATAATATGGATCTGATTCGGGTGCTGCTTCAAGCCCTTGGTCGTATATGGAAATGGCTGCTGCATAACGTCCTTGTTGACAGTGCACGTCTCCTGTACACAAATACCCAAGCCCTGATCCCGGTAATAGCGCTCTTATGGCTGCTGCATCACGTAACGCTGTATCAAACTGAGCACTGTTGGCGAAAAGCCTGGCACGTTCATTAAGGACTTGGGCGAATTGGTGGGCTGCTTGCTTCAAAGTCTCGGTTGCCATGGCAATGTGGTTGCCGTCATTACCATGTTCAGCTGTGAGATTGGTATTCTTCAGTAATCCGGACCAGCTAATGTTCTCGACAACGGTCATTGGTCGTGGTGTGTGAGTGCGATTGGGAGCAGCAAAGTAGAGAGGACAACTCGAAGGAAAAGCCGGTGGAGGTTGTGTGCACGCATTGATCTGGTACACAACATTTCTTAGATAAGTTTATGTGATTGGACGTCAACATCACTTTTATCCCTTTCTATAGTATCAAAGCTTTTGTAATAATAAACCACGTATTTGATGACGCTGAGAAGATGTAAATGTTACATTGTTGTTGATGGTGTTCAGTAAGCTCATACGCGAATGCATGAGGTTCGAAGATATCGTGTTCGTCAAATAAACGGCATCATCCCAAGGCACTTTATCTTCCACTTTATCATGCTTATCCAACGCATCACATCAACCAAAACGATTACGGTATACCAAATCGATGCTGCTTGTATACACTTCATGGTTGCAGCAACCAATCAGAAGATGATGTATGCATGCATGACAAGCTTTCATGCCTCAGATTTGATTAGTGGTGGAACATCACCATCTAATTAGTGCCTAGCACGTTACATTTTAGCATTGACGATTACACAGCACGTGGATCGAATGCATATGTATTTCTTACAATTAGTGTTACAATGTTGATCCTCGACCACACGACACAAAGTACACATGTATTATATGAAAGATGATATAACGCCAAGTGATTTAATGATAAGATCAATTACTACATGCGATCCAAATACATGTCGAGCGAGGTGTAAGATGTAATATTCCTCACTACCGATACATCAAAGTGCTGATCACTGTCCAGCCAAGCAATTTCCTATACATCGCACCATGGCTAAAGTATCGTCCTGGAAATCTTTGCAAAAGACCAAGCATTCTTTATCGGTAGGCAAATCATTGGTTGTCTTAGAGTCTTGCTGAGCAGATGACACCGTAAGCGCAAACAAGGCAAGGGTAATAAAAACGGAAAGCTTCAAGTTTAACATATGTAGCTGAGTGATACGAGCGCTGTATGCTCCTCAACGCTATCCTTTTTATATTGCCGTGGTATCTTATGTTTAGGCAGGGGTGCGTGTGTAATAGCAGTCTCAAATGATATGGCAACGATAATGCACACCACTTTGCATATGACGTACATTTACCAAATGCCACTAAAAGTCAAAGTGCAGGCTTCATTAGAGGGTTGTGCTCGGCTTCTAGGTCGTTTAAAGCGCTATCTAAATCTACCAGCCGCAAGCATGCGTAACAGTAATGGATTTTACAGAGCAGTGGCTCTTATTTGAAGCGATGGAAACAGCAATCACCTTCCTCTTCTGTATGTGGCGAAAGTCTCGCCATTGAAAAGGCAATTCTTAAGGTTTATCCTCTAGTGAATATGCAATTTGAATCTTGTAAGCGGTGTGAGTAAAGCTGCAAACAAACCCTACATCGTCCCATTTGCAAGCTGCACTCCTGTATGTGCGGTGCTGTACTTTGTTCCTTTTACTCAATGCGAAAGCCAGGATGATGAATGGATCTTGTAATCGTATCACGGAGGTGTACATACATGGAATGATCAAGGGGACCATTCACTCAATGAGTGATGCCCACGGGAATATGTGTTAATAAGCGATGCCAATCAACGCGTCATCCAGTATTGACGTTTATTCAAAATACAACGTATCATCATCAAGCATCCCATGCTAATGCAAGCTGTAGAAAGTGTGTGTATTGAAAGAAATGATGGGTGTGATGATGCTTTGCATGAGCTTTAGAATGAGTAGGCTTGGACCGTCCTCCCTGCATGAATGATTTTTCAGCCTAGTAGATGCGGTACATGTGCATAGGTATTCACCAAAAAGATGGCACGCCACAATATCATACGACGGATTCTTCCAGGTACAGTATGAGATGATTTTACCTCTATGGTACACGACTTGGCTTCATCATTCGACGCAGGGATGTCGTTTTTCTTGTGGATGGGATGGTATTAAGCGGAATGTGCTTGTGTCACATGATTGCCGCACTAGCTAAGGATAAAATGGCGGACGTGGCATGGGGGGACTTGGTCAACTTTCTTCTCTCCACTACCTTCATCTCGCATTCGTTCACTCGCTTTCAATGACCTTGACAACAGCCACTTTATCGATACATTCCACCTCTTCTCTCCAACAGATGTCACAACACATTACGCCAACTGAATAACGCCCTTGCCAGAACTCCTCTACAAGAACTGCATCGCTTCTTCCACATTACGACCTTTGACAAGCTTACCAGTGGATACGAGCATATTGCATTATACGAGCTACCCTTTACACGCGATGTGTTGCAGCATGCCTTGACGACTGGATCCAGCATACTCTTCTATTCTCAACAGCAGCACTTTGCATTGAGCATCACGTGAGATAGATTCGATACATTGATTGGGATAGCAACATGTCCAAGTACTCTTATTCAAATGCATCTACGTATCAAGGTAAACAGTGGATGGATTGTCATGCTGGTAGATGGATCTTTTTCTAATATGCCCATCCTCGTTTAGGCAAATAATGGGTGATGACGCTTCATTGATATCACTTTCGTAAGCTCGCTTGGTGGATATACAATGACAAGGATGTATGGTGAAGCAACCATTTTCGTCAAGAGCATGTATCAGCATGAGTGGATCCCACAGCAGCAAGACTACGCGATGAAAATCAGCGTTCGGATCATGCTTGGATATTGGTGCAGCTTTGTGAACCGCTTATTGACAAGGTAAATGGGGCCATTCAAATCGATCGTCATGCTGAGGATGGTGAATTGGATGATGGTGAGCAGTGAGACTGATTTGACTTGCTGGTTGAAGGGAGCACATGCACGATTTCCATGTTTTTTATCAGCAGCACCCTCGTAGTCGACACTATTCCGTAACCGCGTGCAGCATTGAGGCAATGGCCGCCATAGATGATCCATCCATCTATAGATAGACCTGGTTACCTCCTCTTTGTATTGCTACAACATTCAAGATCGATAATACAACTGCTTCATTCAAGGGATTACTTGTGGGACTCATGAGAGCTATGATTGGATGTTGGTGGTATCATGGACTTAATGTGGATGTTATTGTGGGGATTGTGATTTTGGGAGGATCAAACGATGGAGGAGCTTCACAATGAGGATAATATTGGCTTTACCTTGGAAGCATACAGGGAAGGGAGAAAGATTGCTGAATGAATGGGATAGACTTTTTATGCAAAGATGTACTTGCAAGAAAGCGTATGCGATTTTATTCAATAATGGCTTTTGGAATGTATTGACGTAATATGTCTTTGGTCGAATCTGGAGTACTCTTTTGAAGACGAAGACGTTCTAGACTAGGAAACGTAGGCAAGGCGAAAAGGTCGGCGGCTGATATTGATCTAGTTCCAATCGTGAGACGTTTAAGCTTGGGATGTTGACACAAAGCCCTTATGACGCCATCAGTAACATCGGATCCCTGTATAGTACCGACCGTCAAGCTTTCAAGCGAGGGGCAATCTCGACCAATGTTCTCCAATAGTCGTAAGGAGTATTTGGGAATGACGTTCGCGACCAATTTTAAATGCTTGAGACGCTTCATTTGAGAAACCAAACCTAGCCATCCTATTGTATACATACTCCTACTATCTATTTGCAGGATCATTTCTTCGAGCGTTGACCGATCCTCCATTGCAATATGATGCTTCATGAACGAAATGATGGGATCGTAAAACTCTTCAGTGCCCGCAACCATGGTAATTTCCAACTTTGAAAGGTGCCTCATATTGATCAGCGCATTTGAGACAACAGGCAGAAAAAAGGGTTCATTGAGATCGATGGTTTTGAGATTGGGCGCATTCGATAACAACCATGACATAAAACAAGGAGATGGTGTTGGATCTTCATCCGAAAAAGATACATTGACAAGTCGTGTGAATGTAGTCTTCGTTTGAGTTGGATCATTTTCAGGGAGTAAACTTGTAGGCATATCTCGACGATGGCCATGCGCCTGTAGTACGTGTCCATTCTCCAATTTCCAATAGCAATTGTTATCATCAATATTACAGCAGCCAAATACAATCGTTTCCAATGTATGCCGGTGCAGATGTAGAAATTGTATCAGGTCGTCTTGTACATATTCTCCTCCTAGATGAGCCGAAGTGATCCCTTTTCGATTTGGACGGACATCGTAATTGTAATTGTGTATATCATCGCTGCGATAACAACAAAAAAAATCCTGTAGATATGGACAATGCTCATGTAGAAGAGTCAGCACCCTAGATTCAGGTTCAGGCGTAATCTCCAATGACAACAAAGAAGGAAACCGGCTGAGGACATCATTCATGTTGTTGTACGTGAGATCTGTTTCCTCTATCTCGTAAAGTGACAAATGCGACATATTGGGAAAACGTGACGAAGGCAACGAAGGCATAACAAGCTCCACATCAGCTGCAATCAGAGATACAAGGTTCGGACATGGTTCCACGAGGTCACGTAACTGGATATAAGGGCAACCCTTAATGTCCAAATGAGTGAGCGAATCAGCCACCATTTGTAGACCATTCATTAATGGACGACGTGGCGTGGCCCCACGGCCTACATAGTATAAGTGTCATTCGTATCAATCATGTCACATATGTACTACATAACATCCATACTCACAGTAAATAGCTAGGTTCTTAAGATTGGGAAGGTGTAATCCAGAAAAGAAATCATCCAAATGAAGCTCGAACATTAATCCTGCTAAGCTCTGAATATAGGGCGCAAACTGGACAATCAGCTCTTTGTCCCTATTGAATTGGAATTCATCAAAGCCAAAGTGTAAGCCCTTAGGGTGCTTCAAGATACGCTCCCGCCACGTACGTGATACATCAAGAGGCGCGAATGACATTGCTGACGTGAGTACTGGTTCCATCCTTGGTACAATATTGGTGATGACAATATCCAATGGCAACTTGCTGATAAAGTCGACGCGTTTGCTGTTGTTGTTGGTCATTGCTTTCTCGCGTTGTTGATGAAGCTGCTGATAATATGGATCTGATTCAGGTGCTGCTTGAAGTCCTTGATCGTACATGGCAATGGCTGCTGCATAACGTCCTTGTTGATAGCGCACGTCTCCCATACACAAGTATCCAAGCCCTGATCCTGGTAACATGGCCCTTATGGCTGCTGCATCACGTAACGCTGTACTAAACTGAGCACTGTTCGCGAAAAGTCTTGCACGTTCATTGAGCACCTTGACGAGTTGGTGAGCTGCTTGTTGCAAAGTCTTGGTTGCCGTGGCAATTCGGTTGCCGTCATTACCATGTTGAGCTGTGACAATGGTGTTCTTCAGTAATTCGGGCCAGCTAATGTACTCGACAACGGTCATTTGTAGTGGTGTGCGAGTGCGATTGAGAGCAACAGAGAGGAAAAGCAGAGCAGGATCAGTCAGGAGGAGGTGGCAGTGGAGTTTGTATTCATGCATTGATCTTCTCACACATTGGCCAAATAAACGATGCCATCCAAAGGCGCTTTATTTTCCACATTACCACGCATTAAATTGAGGATGCATTTGAAGATATACTTTATGATTGCGGCAGCCAACCAGAAGATCATGTATGCCATGCCTCATATTTGGTTGCTGGTGAAATACAAATCGTGGGATAATCAACCACCGGATAAATAGCACCAATGGCAGTGGGAAATAGCCAAAGTAGAATTTAGCCAGTCTGATATCAGTATAGAAGATTGCGTTTTAGCATTGAATGCTATTCTAGCTTATGATGAAAGAAATAACCATTGATCCTCGCCTACATGACACATAGCAGATGTATTATATATAAAAGATAAAATGCCAAAGTGGTTTAATGATAAGATCAATGGTATACGATCCAAACAAATGGCCAGCGGCTTGTAAAGTGCAATACTAATTCGCAACGACTGATCATTTTCAAGATAAGCAATTAAAATAACAATCAATGAAGCTGGTGCGAGCTAATTGGCAGCGGCCAATGCAGTCATCCTTGGTAGTATATATCGTATGGGTGATAAAGAATAGGCTACCTGTATCACGTATAATCACTGAGAGCTGTCATTTGTATGCTATCTATGTTGAGGTAAATTACATTACAAGCTTGGACGACGTGGCTTCATACATGCTGTTGGATGATGTGCTGCATACATACTTTCACTTCGCTGGCATACATAAAGGAAATCATGATTAAGTCTCTTCATTCAAGCTAAGGTATGTATATCAAAGTTTGGTGAAAGATAGACACGTGGCCCTCTTGTATTCTCAGTCGACCGTGTTGGCTGTAATAACTAGCGCTATGTAGATGATGGATAGCTTTATTGGAAACCAATACATTATAACAAAAGTATAGCTTGATGATCGATACACAGAGGATGATGACACGGAAATTTATTGAGTTGCATGAAGGGAACATCATGGGTTGGAAGCTATATAATAACATGAGGAAAACCTTTAAGTCGTAACTTTGATATCCGGTCTGAGACCTTTGAGATAGCTGACAAACTCGGGATTCGCCATACCACCCGCTGAGAGGATCCGAATAAACTTGAGCTGTGGAAATGTTCGAAAAGCATACCAAAAGTCGCGATATTGATCAGTGCTATCCATGTGAAAAGCGAGGTGACGCAAATGTTGAAGACGTTTCAAGAGATTGATCGCATAAGCAGACGGATGCCCGGGGCCAATCAATTCAAGAGATATTAAATTTGGGCAGCCTTCCGCAAGCATCTTTGTAAAATAATCCATTTTCGATTGCTTCCATAGTAGGGAATACGATATTGTCAAATGCTGAACGGTTCTCAAACTGCAAATAGCAGCAACATGGGTGACAGGAATTTCCCGATTGCCATCATCGTAATGTATCTTGAGCTCCTTTAGAGAAGACTTTTCCTTTTGTTGCGAAAACTGGTGGAGGAATCCCTCGATCGCCATGGGGCGATCATGTGTGCCGGTATGACGTACATTCATTACTAGTTTCCTTAGAGAGTGTGGTGGTGTGAAATCGTCTAGGGCAGGATACGATTCAATAGCCCATGTAGTAATGCTCAATTCCTCAAGAAGCGGTGCCTTCCCCATAATCCACCATCCAAAGCAAGCATTGCTCGAACCACGACATTGAAGAGCGAGTGTTTTAAGACAAGGAAATTCCACGTTGAAAAGGTCATCATCATTATTGCCAGCATAATCCAAATTCAACTCGAGGTGAACAAGATTGTGATGTTGCTGTAGCATATTGCGCTTCATGTGTATCCAAGTGTCGCCGTCTCGTGTATCTCCTGAAAACGATATTTCCTCCAATCCACCACGTCCTGCTCTCATCCACCGATCCTGATGTTGCTGTTCAAGTCGTTCTGATGATGATGATGATGATGCGGATTTGTATTTTGCCTTGAGTTGCAGAGCTATCATGGAAGGGTAATAGTGTTGGATCATTGTCATGGGTTGTGTTTCAATGCATGCAGTAAGCATAAGCTTTTTGAGTGAAGGAAGTCGTTTCAAGATTTCCACGAATTGGCCATTGAAAATGACGCTGTTTCGACAGTTCAGTGATAAAGTTGTGAGTTGCGGCCATGTTTTTGTCAATGGGACAGCGCTGAAGTCGGCATCGAATCGATAAACAATATCCAACATCACCAAATGGGGGCAATTGATCAAGATGTCTGCTACATGTAGAGGATGTATTGGCTGAAATGCTCCCATGGTCGGTTTCCAAATAGTCAAATGAGTCAAAGTATTGCTGACGGCTTTAAATGATGAAACAAGGTCATGCAAAGCGGTGTAACCCTTGAGACCTAATCAATCACTTGAGTTAGGGTAATTCCAATACGTACATACACATCACCCTATACATGTATTCTGTACCTTTAATCGTCAACTCCTGTAAAGAGCAAAAGTTTGCACGCTTCTGAAAGAAATAACATAGCCATAATCCCTGAGAGCTGTTTTCAATGTGTATTGTCTTTGTATGCTGAGCATATCGAACAGCCTCGGTGATGGAGCACTGGTCGGCTATGTTGAAATGCAATCCTCCTCCAGCTGTCTGAAGGGCACGGTCCAACCACGTCTTTGACACATCCAAATAGGGACATCCCTTCTTGCCGTCCAATCTTCCATCATAACCCAACATCGGGAAAAGCACATCCATCACCATCTCAAGTGGGAGTTGGCCGACAAAGTCAACGCGACAGGCGTCACGTTGCATGGCAACCGTTTTGGCCTCTTCAAGCTTGCTGTATCCAGGACCCTTGGTATCAACAACACTGAGTCCCTTGTTGCAAACATTCACAACAGCTCGTTGTCTACCTTGTTCGCTGTAAATGGCGACTGCACGTAAATAGCCAAGAGGTGACAATGGCGCGAGTTCTTGCATGGCAGACGCATCTCGAAGGGCCGAAGCAAAGTTGGCAGAGAGAGTCAAGACAATGGCACGATCGTCTAACACGTTGAGGACGTTTTGAATGCATTGCTGTAGTTGTGTCGTTGAATGAGAAGCACGCTTGGCGTAATGTGGACGACTGGCAATGAGCGTGGGTTGTTGACAGATGTTGTTCCAAGGAGGGTCCTTGAGTCGTGTCGCGGTAGCGTGAGAGTTGGGGGCAAACGCGTGAATCATCGAAAGAGGGTTGTATACGTCGCATCATCAAGGAGGTCGGGAGTCAAACATCATCTTGCGCATGAAAATTCAGGGGGATGCTTGAAGTGCTATCCTAGAAAGGTGTATATGCATCATCAATCATTGAATAAAAAGAAATCATCATACAATAATGACTTTGGATACATACGTTAAAGGAGCATCTTCGTAATAAAATCAGGGACATTACATTCAAGATAAAGCCGTTCCAAATTGGGGAGATGTTGCCAAGGCAACAAGCTTGCTATCGGGCATTGATCTTGCTCCAAGAAAAAGCCAGTGGAGTTTGTATTCACGCATTGATCTGGTACACATTGCTCAGACAAATTCATGTGATGCATCCAGTTCATGAGCGCCCAGTAATTGGCACATCAACATGACTTACAAGTTTTCTCTAGTATCAAAGCTATCGCTATAGCATTCACATAGTGGACGACCCAATGTGAGCTTGAGATGTCGTTAATACACGGCATGTTGCATGTGCTGTCAAACGCGTGTAAACATTTACATAAAGGAAGCAGGTCCGAAGATATCGCGTGGGCCAAACAAACAGCATCACCACAAAGCACTTTGTATTCTCCACTATCACGCAAAACAGACGTATCACTTCAACTAAAACGATTACCGTATATGAATTGGAGGCTGTATTTTGAAGACATGCTACTTGGTTGCGGCAGCTACTAGCCAGAAGACGACGTACATATGACACGCTCTAATACCTCATATGCTACGTAGATGTATACATTGACCCTCGCCCACATATCATAGAGAGCATGATTATTAAAAGATAGAACGCCAAGAGGTTTAATAACAGGATCAATTACATGTACAATCCATATATAAGACAAGCGAATTATAAGGTGTATAATTCATGACTACTTATAATATATCGATATGCATCATTTTATCCCGCGCATTGGGCAATACAAACTGCGCGATTCTTGCCTTCAGGTATCTTTTCGCAATGTAGTTTCACGCATTCCTCGGGGGTAGGTTGTGTAAGGAAAGAATCAGCAGCGGCTTGGTTTGGCTCGTTGGGATGAGGCTGAGACAACACCGTGAGCGCAAAGAAGGCAAGGGTGATAAAAACGGAAAGCTTCAAATTCATCCTGGTTGCGTAGTGATGTATCCTACTGAACGCCAGCACTACCACCATTTATATAATTGTGAAATTGGAAGGTTTAGGGAGGGTATGTTTCATAGGAGTTTCAAATGCTGGCAACGATGATGCACATCTTCCATTGCATATGGCGTATATGCATGTTTACCAAATGATACGAAAAGTGGAAGTGCAGGCTTCACAACCGCATTGTACACGGTATCTTGATCGTTTAGAGCGGTATGCGTTGTTCCTTTTATTCACCTCTTTGGTACCCAAGACCATACATGCGCACTGTGATGCTATCACGGAGATAATTCAAGGGGCCATTTACTGAGTGCGCTATTCCCAGGGCAAATAGTGTGGATACGTATGTGCTACGTACGAAAGCGATGCCAATAAACGCCCATCATCCAATTTCGGCAACGATTGTGAATATAACGCAACCATACATACAATCATCAAGTCGTATACCAATGTAAGCTTTGTTGTAAGAAAATGATCGTCTATGTGCTGCTTTATTTTGCATGAACTTAGAAAGAGTCAGCTTGAGACATCCGCACATCAATGATTCTCCTGCCTATACTGTAGATGGGCGCACATGCATACGTACGTATGCACCCAAGAAGATGGCCTCTCACGATCTCATCCGATGTAATATGCCAGGTACAAGATGTATCCATGGTACACGACTTGGGTCCATCATTCGACACAGCCATGTCTTTTTCCTTGTGGATGGGATGGTGTCAAGCGGAATGAGCTCGTGTCATATGATATCCCTATTTGATAAGGAAAAAACGTGGCGTGGCATGGACTTGTAGTTACGCACCCAGGAAATTCACTGTTAGCTTTTTTGTAATCTCAGCAGTCCAATAAAAAGCACTTACCACGTATTTAATCGCGAGGACACTGTCAAACCCGAAAGCTGATGGTCCCCGCTGATTTAGCCCTCAGCCAGAAATTGAATGAATCCTCGATCGCTGTCCCAATCTCCTCAGACAAAATGAGCTTCAGCGGACTCGCACCGTGCCGGCCATTACCGCCACACCTAAGACAGAGGCATAACGGCAATTCATATGGTAAATGGCCCTAAAAATAAATGTTGTCAAAACCAAAATAGCATTGACCATAATGCTTCATAACTTACCTTGAAGGTACCAAAGAAAGGAATCCACAAGGCTCTCCGCAGCTGTAAAAGTGGATCTACAAGCTCCTGACCAAGCTCTTCCCAACAATCATAGTGCATCTAAGAACCCCGTGTTGTCAGCCCACATGGAGATGGTCAGCTCAACATGGGCAAAAGAAAACTAGATATAGAAGAAATGAGATCCTTTGTAACATGCTCCCATGAAATAAAATGTACTTCTCTTCATTGATGCGTAGTGTGTGATAAACCCACTTCATGAGCATGGTGTGTAGCCTTCAATTCCAAGAGGAGAAACTTGATAAGCCATACGCGCCAACAACTGTGTCAAAACGTAGGGACCAGACGACATCTTTTTCCTATGCAGTATTGTCAATGATTGATGCTACAGTGCCCATATACACCAACGTACACGTACCTTGGGAGGGAAATCAAAAAGCTTTTCGTGCCATTGGAAAGGCTTGCGTGTGTGTGAATAAAGAAGATGAAAGCAAAGAAAGAAAGACACCGTGGAAGAGCATAACCGGTTGGTATCTTTTTAATGCATGACGGAGTCATTCCCCTTATCGTGTTGATGAAGGTAAAAGGGTGTGAATATCTGATTTCTCGTCTTGGCGTAAACAATGTTTCACTCGACAAAATGGGGTGGTTGGGGCGCGCCTCTCTCTTAAGATATGCATCAACAACATGACGCTTGTGATCATCCAATACATTAAGGGCATGTCGCACCTCTCTCTGCGTATTTGCATTAGCATCTTACAGGGTGGTTTATCATTTATGTAGCAGGATACACACTAAAGGGAGAATGATTGCTATGTAATGGATCATGATCCTTCAATCCTAAAGCAGGCCCACTTATGGAAACGAGATTCTTACTGCTGCCAGTTTTTCAAGTGCCAAAAGGTGCTATCATGCCCTGTACCATTTTTGGGTACGAATCGTACAATGACGTTATTTGACAATAGCAACTTCGCGATCGATCATGGTCTACTGAAATATGGTATAAGATTACATCTATGAGCAGCATTCTGGACACGGCTGGCAAGCCTCGTACATTGTGGCATCTTCACAGGCATAGACAGCATAACACAATCGAGAAGAATAAACAACGTTGCTGTAAGTATGGCACGTGAGTACGTGTGAACATTGAGATTAAATAGACACAATAATGCACGTATATGCAACAATCCCTATGGTTGTATACTAGAAAACTGCGCAAGAGCAAAGAACGTGTTACTGAAAACTTTTCAGCTAATTTTACTTTCCAGTCGGTTCTTCAAGTGAATTTCCTGGGTGGCATGGGGGCTTGTTCAACCTTCTCAACACCAACTTCATCTCAACCCAACGCTCGCTCTCAATGACACTTCCAGCAACCACTTTTTCGATACATCTCTTTCTCCAGCAGCACATGACACAGCACATTAGCCAATTGGATAACGCACTTGCCACAATTAACGCGTACAGTGAACAGCAATCGCTCTTCCCGATGACGACTTTTGACAAGCTTACTGGTGGATACGACCATATTGCATTATACGAGCTACTCTTTTTCACGCGTCGCGTTGCAGCAAGCCGACTGAACCCATCATATGATATCTCCAATCTCGACAGCAAGGCCTTGCATTGATCACCACGTGAGGCAGTTTCAACACACACACCCATTGGATCACTCACATGAATTCCTACCCAAACACCCTTATTCAGTTACATCATCGTATCAAGGTAAACAGTAGGATGGATTAGGATGTTGGCAGAGATATGATATCTAACATGCTTCAACATGGAATAGGGCCAGTCGCTGGGGAAAGTATGATTGACTTGGGCGTTGGAGGAAACGAACTTCCGATATCAATTGAACATCGACTTCTAAAGCTAAGACACATGGCGCTCAGGTATCTGGATCAGTAATCAAGAGGATATCGACATTATCACACACCAACACGTGACATCAACCTGAGGATGAAGGATGGATGAGAAGAGTGAGGTTGCTTGACGTTTTTTTGGGGATGTGGCAGCAACTTTGCACACGATGACGCGACTGGATCATGCCAACTGGACAAGGATGGGGATGGTGATGATGATGAGAACGATTTGTCATGTTACATCCCAAGGCGATTAGCACTGCGCGACGCTGCTACGACAAACCTATCGTTGAATGAAACATTAATGACCTGGAGACAAAAGGAAAAGGTGACAGGCATGCTATGGTACTGGAATGTACACGCCTTACTATGGAGGTGCTTCTTCGACCTTACATCAGGCCACCTTTTGCCACACAAATCTACCAGCATCGCAATTTTATCAATATATAGTCAAGGTCAAGTGGATAAAGTCGTCTTTATATTATCTTTAAAGGTGCATTTGGAGGGGTTATGGAATCTTTCAAAGAGGCAATGAGCAGGAAGAGGGTTTATATAAACTCGTTAGTGGGATGAGGATGGTTTTGCTATCAACATGGACAAGCAACGCGAGGTTCATGTGTGCCCTGAGACTGATTTCAGAGAGGTCGTCAAATGTAAATGGATCAAGGACGTTGGTGGGGTATATACGATGGATTTAAGCATGTGTATCTAGCAATCAATGCCGTGACATACTTGGTCGGTGGACGTTAAAGAATAGGCAACAACCTCTAACAAATGGAATGATCGAGAGATGTCATTTTTGTGCTGTTGTCGCGGTGCGTTATATTATAAGTTCGGATGACGTACATCCTGTTGAATGATGTACCCATGCTTTCATCCCGCTCATATACACATAAACGCAAAATCCTTCATCCATGCCGATGTATATCAACGTTTGCTGGTGAACTATAGACGATATACATGCATTGTATTCTCAGCTGATCATGTTGGCAGTAATAAATAACACAAGATGACGGATACGTTTATTGTAAATCTATACATTGTAACAGAAGTAGAGCTGGATGATCGATACAGAGGATGATGACATGGAGATTTATTGATTTGTATGAAGGAAAGATTTGAGGACAATCAGCGGGGGGTCACAACTTTTATATCAGGTCTTTGATCTTTGAGGTATTCAATGAACTTGTGGTTCACCCTATCACGCATCGAAAAGAGCCGGATAGACTTTAGCTGCGAAAGCGTTCGAAATGCATCCCATAAATCGGTATAATTATCAGAGCAATCCATATGAAAAGCGAGGTGTCGCAGATGTTGAAGTCCTTTCAGGGGCTTGATTACATGAGAAGACGGCGGCATGTTGTCCTTCAATTCAAGAGATAGCAAGAGCGGGCACCCTTCAGCAAGCATTTTTGTAAAATGATCCAATCCCGATAGCCTCGTTAGTCGCGAAGAAGATATTGCCAAATGCTGAAGACTTTTCAAGCTGCATATAGAAGCAACAATGGTCGCAGGAATATCCCCATCAAAGTCACAATGTATCTTGAGCTCCTTTAGCGAAGGCCATTCCTTTTGTTGCGCAAATTGGTTGAGGTACCTCTCGATGGTTGTTGGCTCCTTGATACCAAGTAAATTGATGTCTAGTTTTCTTAGAGTGCATGGTGGTATGATATCGAGAACGGTAGGATGCGATGCGATGGCCCATGTAGTGATGCTCAATTCCTCAAGGAACGGTGCTTTCCCCATAATCCACCATCCAAAGCAAGCATTGTCCGAACCATGGCATTGAAGAGCGAGTGTTTTAAGACAAGGAAATTCTAGGTTGAAAAGATCATCATCATTGTTGCCTGCATAATCCAAACTCAACTCGAGGTGAACAAGCGTATTGTGATGTTGCTGTAGCACCTTGCCCATATCCATCCAAGCATCACCGCTTCGTGAATCTTGGGAAATCGATATTTTCTCCAATCCACCACGGTGTCCTCTCATCCACTGCTCTTGATGTTGTTGTTCAAATCGTTCTGATGATGGTGATGATGATGATGATGATGATTCAGTGTGTTTTATCCTGAGTTGAAGATCTCTCATGGAAGGGCAATAGCGTTGTATCATTGTCATGGGTTGTGTTTCAATACATCGATGAAGCACAAGCTTCTTGAGTGAAGGAAACCGCTTCAATATGGCTAAGAATTGTCCATTGAGAGTGACGCCGTTATAATAGTCCATACGTAAGGTTGTGAGTTGTGGCCATGTCTTTGTCAATGGGATCGCACTGAAATCGGTATCGAATGGATAGTCAATATGCAACATCACCAAATGGGGGCAATTGATCAAGATGTCTGCTACACGTAGAGGTCGTTCGGGTAGACCCGGTCTACCAAGTCGTATCATTTGTAGCATGAGCATTCGACTGGTCGTCGTAAAAGTCAAATGAGTCAAAGTGCTGCCGACGGATTTTAGTGATGAAACAAGGTGATCCGCATCGGTAGAATACTCGTCGAGGCCTAATCAATGATAAATCTCAATTTACATGCCATTCAATACATACTCCTCCTTCTCCTTTCAAGTACCTTGAATCGTTAACTCCCGCAAAAAGCATAGGTTTGCACGATGAAATAATTCAGAGAGCCAATTTCCTTGCTGATAGAGTTCAATACGTATTGACTTTGTATGCTGAGCGTGTCGAATGACTTCGGCGTAGGCGTTCTGGTTGGCTACGTTGAAATGCAATCCACCAACACCTGCATGAATGGTACCGTGTATTGCCTTTGTATGTTGAGCAAATCGAATAAGCTCGTCGTAGGTGTTCTCGCTGGCTATGTTGAAATGCAATCCACCACCACCTGCCTCAATGGCACGATCAAGCCACCTCTTTGAGACATCCAAATAGGGACATGGCTTCTTGCCGTCCAATGTTCCATCATCATCACCCAAAAGCATCGGGAAAAGCACATCTGTCACAACGTCAAGCGGGAGTTGGCCGATAAAATCAATGCGACAGGTAACACGTTGCATAGCGACCATTTTAACTTCTTCAAGCTTGCTGTATCCAGGATCAGTGATATCAACAACACTGAGCCCCTCGTTGGATATGTCTATAACAGCTTGCTGTCTACCTTGTTCGCTGTAAATAGCGGCTTCACGTAAATAGCCAAGAGGTGACAATGGCGAAAGTTCTTGCATGGCGGTCGCATCACGAAGAGCAGCAGCAAAGTTGGCGCAACGAGTCAAGACAACGGCACGCTCGTTTAAGACGTTGAGTACGTTTTGAATACATTGCTGTAGCTGGGTCGTTGAATCCGAAACACGCTTTGCGTAATGTGGACGATTGGCAGCAAGAGTTGGTTGTTGACAGATGTCGTTCCAAAGAGAGTGCTTGAGTCGTGTCGTTGAATCACAAAACGGCCTTGTGGGAGCGTGAGAGCTGGGTGCAAACGTGTGAATCATCGAAAGAAGGTTGTACGTCGCATCATCAAGGAGGTCGGGTGTCAAACATCTTGTGCATGAAAATTCAAGGGGGTATGCTTGAAGTGTTATCCTAGAAAGGTGTATATTTGCTAACATTGAATAAAAAGAAAGCGTTGTATATATCTTTATTCAATAATAATCACTTTGAGTATTAGTTTAATGAGCAACTCCATAATAAAATCATGGACACCACTATCTATCAATGGACACCGTCATACATTTCTCCTTGTGCATGTTACTGGATGATGATGCGCTTGTGTCACATGATGACCACACTTTGAAAGAGGGGATAAAAAAACAGCAGACGTGGTGGCATGATGATCTTCGTCAACCTTCTTCTCAGCACCAACCTCGTCTCACTCCTTCACTCGCTCCCAATGGCACTTGCCACAACCACTTGTTCGACACATCTCTTTCTTCAGTAGCACCCGACAGAGTACCTCACGTCAACTGAATAACTCACTTGCCAGAACTCCTCAACAAACGCGCCATTGCTTCTTCCGGATTACGACCTTTGACAAGCTCACTGGTGTCAAGACCATATTGCATGATACAAGCTATTCTTTTTCACCCCGTTGTGTTGCAGCATGTCATGGTGACTGCATCCAGCGTATCTACCTTTCTCAGTAGCAGGGCCATACATTGAGCATCACGCGAGACAGCTTCAACACACACATTTGATCACCCACATGGCATCCTATCCAATCTCTCTTATTCAGCTACATCATCGTATCAAGGTAAACAGCAGGATGGATTAAGAGGGCGGTAGAGATGTGGTATCTAAGAAGCTTTAATATCGAATAGGAGCGGTTGCCGGGGGGTGATGCATGATTTAGTTGGATGTTGGTGGAAACGAGCTTCACGATGTCAAGCGAGGATCGACTTCAGCTAAGACGTATGGCACTCAAGGTACATCTGGATCAGTAATCAAGAGCATATCGGTACTATCACGCATCACGTGGAATGTCAACCTGAGGATGAAGGATGAATTCTGGAAAGTGAGGTTCCTGGACGTTTTCTTGGATGTGGCGGCAACTTTGAGCACGATGGCGATTGGATCATGCCAACTGGACAAGGACAGGGATGTTGGATTGGATGATTTGCCATGTTGCATGCAAGAGAAGAGGTGCTAAGGGATACATCATATACGCTGTTCGACAAATCTATTGACGAAGGGTTGGTGACTTGACGACAAAGGGACAAGGTGACAAGCATGCTATGGTACTGGCACGTGCATCTTACTATGGATGAAGACCCTATATCAGATCACCCTTCGCTACCCATCATTTTGAATCTTCGCACAACATCACTATTCTACCAATACGTAGACAAGGTCAAGTGGATAAAGTCGTCGTTATGTTATCTTTAACGGTCCATGTGGTGGATATGAAGGGGATTTGGAAGTTTTCAAAGAGGCAATGAGCAGGAAGAGGGTATATAAAAACTCGTCAGGGGGATGGAAAATGGTCTTTGCTATCATAATGCATAAACGGCAACAAAGTGCTTCATGTGTGTCCTCAGGCTGATTACCACGAGGTTGTCAATGGAAGTGGTTATATCGGTGAGGAAGCAAGCAGGACATTAAGCAAGTGTATCTTGCATGACATATTGGGTCGGTGGGTTATAAAGACTAGGCAGCCTGTAACACGTGGAATTACTAAGAGCTGTCATCTGCGTTCTATCTATGTTGGGCTACGTTACATTACAAGCTCGAACGACATGGCTCCAAACATACCATTAGATGATATGCGCCTACTTTCACCTCGCTCACATAAACGAAATCGTAATCAAATCTCTTCATCCAAGCTGATGTATATGAAAGTTTGGCGTAACCATGTTGACTGTAATGAATAACACCAGATGATGGATGTAACTTTATTGTAAATCAATGCGTTACAACAAAAGTAGAGCTGACTGATGGCATGAAGGAAGGATGATGGGTGGAAGTCATACATAATCAAACAAACTTAATGTAAGGTTCAAAAATAACACGAGGAAATCAGAGGGCCACAACGTTTATGTCAGGTCTGTGAGCTTTCAGATATCTTATGAAGACGTGGTTCACCTCACCATACGACCAGACGCGAATAGACCTTAGCTGTGAAAAGGTTCCAAAAGCATACCATTGATTAGAATCATCCCATTCGCCCTTAGAACTCTCGGACCCAGTGGCATCCATTCTAAAAGTGATATGTCGTAAATGTTGAAACCTTTTTAGGTCTTTGATGACATAAGCGCGAGAAGAGATGTCATTATCCGTCTCAAGAGATAATAGGTTTGGGCACGCTTTCACAAGCTTCAATATAAAATCATCAAACATCCATAGCGTTGGCTCTATCGGAGAATACAATATCCCTAAATGCTGAAGCTGGTCCAATTGGGAGATGGAAGGAAGAAGTATATCGGGAGTAACATCATCACCACCGCGGTTGTCGAAACGCAGCGCTAAATGCTTTATCGAACACCCCTCTTTTTGTTGATTAAAGCAGCCCAGAAATCGTTCAATCACTGTCACGTCATCAGGGCGAGTTACACCATAAAGGTGCATCACTAGTTTTCTTAGAGTAGGTGGTGGTGTGAAATTGAGTAGCACAGGATTCAACCTGATGACATCTGCTGTAATTTTCAATTCCTCAAGAAGCGGTGCCTTTTCAATTATCCACCATCCGAAGCAAACATTGTTCAGATTGTTGATTTGAAGATTGAGTGCTTTGAGACAAGGATATTCCAAGCTGAAAATCTCATGGTCGTTGTTGCCTGCATAATCCAAACGCAATCGAAGGTGAACAAGTGTATTGTGATGTTGCTTTAGCGTCTCGCTCATATCTATCCAAGCGTCATGTTGTTGTGTATCTTCCAAAAGCGTGATTCTCTTCAATCCAGCTCCTTCGTGTATCCACTGGTCATCGTGTTGGTGTTCCAATCGTGCTGGTGATGATTCGGTGCGTTTTGTTACGAGTTCAAGCTCTCTCATGGATGGGCAGTAGCGTTGTATCGTCGTCATGGGCTGTGTTTCGATGCATGGATAAAGCACAAGCTTGTATAGTGAAGGTAGTCGCTTCAACATGGCTACGAATTGGCCATTGGAAATGTCGCTGTTACGATGGCTCAGGAATAACATCGTGAGTTGCGGCCAAGTCTTGGTCAGAGGGACAGCACTGAAATCGATATCGAATCGATAGGTAATATGCAACGTCACCAAATGAGGGCAATTGATCAAGATGTCTGCTATCCGTAGAGGCGGTTGAGGTTCGTTCGCCGTATCAGTAAAATATGATCTTGGAGCAAAGGGTCTGCTTGGCCGGCTCATAATAGTCAATTGAGTCAAAGTATTGCCGACGGATTTTAATGATGAAACAAAATAATCCACATCCTTAATAGCATGGAGACCTAATCGAACATTGAAATCAATACCAGGTCATCGAATATCCTTTCTATGTCCTACCTGTAATCTTTATCTCCCACAAAGAGCACAGGTTTGCATCACGCAAAAAATCAGAATACCAATTTCCCAGAGAATAGGAGTTGATACGTAATGTCATCGTATGTTGTGCATATCGAGTAATCCGGTTGCTGGGGCGGTTAGTGTTAAGCTTGAAATGAAATTCACCGCTGCATGCCTGAAAGAGCCGCTCAAACCACATCCTTGACACATCCAAATAGGGACATAGATCCCAGTCGTCATACACGCCATCATCATTATCATCACCCATAAGCATCGGGAAAAGCACATGCAACACAATGTCAAGTGGTAGTTGGCTGATAAAATCAATACGGCGAGCGGTACGTTGCGTAGCAACTAGTCTGGTCTCTTCAAGTTTGCTGTATCCAGGATCATTGATATCAAGAGCATTGAGTCCCTTGTAGCAACTCGTTATAGCATCTTGTTGTTTACCTTGCTCGCTGTAAATGGTGGCTGCACGTAAATAGCCAAGAGGTGACATTGGCGAGATTTCTTGCATGGCAGTTGCATCACGAAGAGCAGCAGCAAAGTTGACACAACGAGTCAAGACACTGGCACGATCGTCTAGTAGGGCGAGGATGTTTGAAATGCATTGCTGTAGCTGTGCCGTTGAATCCGAAACATGCTTTTCGTAATGTTGATGATTGGCAGCAAGCGTTGGTTGTTGACAGACGTCGTTCCAAATAGAGTGAATCATCGAAAGAGCGTTAAAAGTAAATCCATGGCATCAGGTGTCAAGGCGTGCATAATAAGTCAGCGGACGTTTGAAAATGTCGTCATGGAAACGAGCATGCTTCATTTTCCTGGAAAAGTACAATCATCTTTATTTAATAATGACTTTGTGTATACGTTTATGCAGACTCTTCATAATAAAATCAGGGACATCACATTGGAGATAAAGCTGTTCTAAACTAGGGAATGTTGTCAAGGCGACAAGGTCGTTGTCAGATAAAGCGCTTGCTTGGATATGGAGACATTTGAGATTTGGGTATTCACGCAAAGACTTCATGAGACCACCACCAATCGTGCCATCCTTCTTACCGAGCGTTAACTTTTCAAGAGCAGGACAACCTTTACCTATCGCTTCCAATAAGGGTATGCAATCCTCGGGAATGAAATGGGCGAGTAATTCCAGGTTCTTGAGACACTTTAGTCTGGGTATAAGACGTATCCACTCTATCTCAGGAGACAAGCGCAAACCAGTATGTAGGGTGACCTCTTGGAGCGTGGATCGATCTCCCATTGAAATGTGATGCTGAAAGAACTCAAGGATGCCTTCAAAGTCACCGAAAAAGATATCGTCATCTTCCCACAACCGAGTGATCTCTATCTTTGAAAGATGCTTCGACTTGATCAAGGCGATGGCGACAATAGGTTGTAAGTGTCGTTCGATAAGACTGATGGTTTTGAGATTGGGCGCGTTCTTTACCATCCATGCAATAAAAGGCCCGCAAGAAAATGAACACCCTTCCGAGAAACGAATGTTGGCCAATCGTGTGAATGAAGCACTCTCTGAGTGAGTTGGGTTGCCTCGACCGCCACCATTCAGCCATAAAAGTCGTGCATCACTCGATACGTCCCAAAGAGCATCCTCATGCCTGATAAACTCGCTATCACATCCAAACGTTTCCAATGAGCTTTGATGCGTGATCAAAAACTGAATCAGATAACCTTGCATACAAGAGTGCCCGTAGCCATTAAGGTGCGCCAACGTGATCCCTTTGCGACTTGGATGGACCTCAGCGTTGCTTGATGAAAAACTTCTGCCACCAAAATTGAGCCTCTGTAGATAGGGACAGTGATCGTATAGAATGGTCAAGAGTCTGGAATCAGGCATTGGCGTGATATCGAATGACAATAAAGAAGGAAGTCGGCTGAGGAGATTCGCTACCGTATCATACGCAAGAGGTGTTCTCGATAGTCTGTGGATTGATAGATGCTTCATCTTGGGATAAGATGTTGATAAAGGCATGGTCGCATTCACTCCATCTGTTGTCAAAGACACAAGATTGGGACATGATTCCAAAATATCACGTAATCCAAGACAATAACCATCCACGATTTCCAAGCGCGTAAGCGTAGAAGCAACCATTTGGAGGCCACTTAGTATGGGACCACGAGGCGTCGAATAATGACCTAGTATTGAACCAGATCAATCACATCGATCATCATAAACATCATTCATATGTACTTACAATGGATATCTAATACCCTTAGATTTGAAAAATGTACACGAGAAAAGAGATCATCCAAAAGAATGTCGCCCATCGGGACCCTTAAGCTCTGTATATAGGGAGCAAACGGGCCAAGTTGTGGATAGCCCATCTTGAACGTGTCCTCCTTATTTGAGAAGAGGTGGTGCCAGAATTCATTAGCTTGCTGATAGGAACGGTGATTCTCGGAGCCAAAATAATAGTACAGGCCGTTAGGTTGCTTCAAGAAACGCTCCTGCCATGCACGTGATACATAAAGGTATTCGGATAAGATATCACAATAGACCTGGCATTGCACCCTGGGAATGATGTTGGTGACAACAATATCCAATGGTAATCGGCTGATGAAATCGATGCGTTTGTTGTTGTTGGCTATTGCTGTCATGCGCTGTTGCTGAAGCTGCTGATGACATGGATCTGATTCAGGCACTGCTTCAAGGCCTTGGTCGTATATGGTAATCGCTGCTGCATGATGACCTTGTTGACAGTACACGTCCCCCGTCGTCAAGTATCCAATCCCTGATCTCGGTAATAAGGCTCTTATGGCTGCTGCATCGCGTAACGCTGCATCAAACTGGGCACTGTTGGCTAGCAACTTGGCACGGTCATTAAGGACTTTGGCGAAATGGTGGACTGCTTGTTGCAAAGTTTCGGTTGCTGTGGCAATTCGGTTGCCGTCATTACCATGTTGAGCTGTGAGATTGGTGTTCTTTAGCAATTCGGACCAGGCAATGTCAACTATTGTTGCCATTTGTTGTAGTATGTGAGCGTTTGAGTAGGACCGAGCAGTAAAAGCGAAGGTGTGAAGACGAAGCAAAACGTGATTTGAGCACAAGGAACTCATCTCAGCTGCATGAAATGGGATTGTAACTATAGGATGTGACGACTCTCACACCAAAACAAACCATTGAAGAATAAAAAAGTGTGATGACTTTATTCATTATCATCAATTTCAATCTCGACAATGGGGATATGGTCATTTAACATCTCAAGCAAATCAACTTCTGTAATAGTGAATAGAAGTATGAGTTCTTTTAGGCTACGGAATGTACATAAAGCCATAAGGTCGTGGTTGGATAAAGGTTCATCTGCTCCAATCTTGAGCCATTTGAGATTCGGATGCCTGCGTAAAGGCGGCAAGAGGCCATCAGCCAACTCTGCACCATCCATGCCGAGAATTAAATTTTCGAGAGCGGGACACCCTTGACCTATCTCCTCCATGAGAGGGATGCAATTTTCTGAAATGGCTGCAGCAAGTAATTCCAGGTTCTTGAGACGCGGCAATTTTGAAAGTAAAGGCATCCACGGCTTTGCAGAAATCTCGATATGCGTCGTTTCCACAATCACATCCTTGAGCGTTGAGCGATTTCCTAGCGCAATATGGTGCCCCAAAAACTGGTGAATGCTATCGTCGTTCTCGTTGGATACAACATCGATATGCACTTTTTGGAGATGATTCAACTTGATCATAGCGTTGACAATGTTAGGTCGAAAATAGGTATCATGGATATGGATGGTGGCGAGATTGTGTGCATTTAATAGGATCCACAGTGTCATAGGCACACCTGTAGTGGATGGATGGATATTTGTAAGATGAAAATCCATCAGTTGCGGAAATGACGGGCTGTAATCAGGAGGCTGTTGTTGTTGATGATGATGATGCTGAACATGTCCATTCCATATTGCCCAAGACGCATTATCATTGATCTCAATATCTCCATGAAACTGGAAGAGCTGTAATGAATCTCTTTGCGGATGTAGGAACTGAATCAGGTCATCTTGCTTATAAAAGTTGCAGCCTTCTAGATATACTGTTTCGATCCCTTTTCGATTTGGATAGACAATTTCTGTAACTCGATAAAAGATGCGGCATGAGTTTTCGAAAACAACGGCCAGCAAATAAGGACAATGCTTGTGTAGGAGAGGCAAGAGACTGGATTCGGCCATCGGCGTAAGTTCCAGCATACGTAAGGAAGGAAATCGTCTTATGACATCGACCATATCCTCATGTTTGCGTGGGCGTTTTAAGCGTCGGTGAAGTGCAAGATGCTTCATCTTGGGATAAATCGACGAAGGCGATAGAGGCAAAATAGCTCTACCATGTGTTGCTTTAAGGAATACAAGATTGGGACATGTCTCCAGGATATCACGTAATTGAAGGCCGCGGCACCCAAACATGGTCAAGTGTGTCAGGGAATCAGCAATCATTTGCAGACCATGGATCACTGGGAGGTGGGGCGTTGTACGATCACCTAATAAAAGAAAAAGTGTCATTCGCATCCATCATTCCATGTAACATGCTTTCATCCACGCTTACATTCTAAAAACAGCTCTTTTAATCTGGAAAAATGTGCTTGGCAAAAGAGATCATCGAAACGAACGTCCAAGAGAGAAACATACAAGGTTTGAACATGGGGTGCAAATCGGATAAGCTGCACATGGCCCTTTTTGAAGGTGTTGGTTTCTCTGCCAGAGTTGAATCGTAAGCCATTAGGTTGCTGCAAGATACGCTCCTGCCAGGTACGTGATACATAAAGAGGTTCGTGCAATGCTCGTGATGATAAAACCCGCTCCATCCTTGGTACAATGTTGGTGATTACAATATCCAATGGCAACCGGCTGATAAAATCCACGCGTTTGTCGTTGTTAGCTACTGCTGCCATTCGATGTTGCTGAAGCTGTTGGTAATATGGATCCGATTCAGGCACGGTTTCAAGTCCTTGATCGTATATGGAAATGGCTGCGGAATGGTGTCCTTGTTGACAATACACATCTCCTGCACATAGGTATCCAAGACCTGATACTGGTAATAGGGTCCTTATGGCTGCTGCATCACGTAACGCTGTATCAAATTGAGCACTGTTGGATAAAAGCCTGGCACGTTCATTTAAGGAATTGGGCGAATTGGTGGGCTGCATGCTGCAAAGACTCGGTTGCCGTGGCAATTCGGTTGCCGTCATTACCATGCTGGGCTGTGACAATGGGCTTCCTCAGCAATTCGGACCAGCTAATGTTCTCGACAACGGCCATCGTCGTGGTGTATGGGTGTCTGAGTACAGCAGCCGAGTAGTAAAAGCAAAGGGGGTGAAAGCAAGCACAAAGGAACTCAACCCTCCAATTGATGTGGTTAACTCAGCTCTGAATAGAAATCAAGCTGCATGAAATGGGACCCTTGAAACATGCTTCAGCGAAGCAAGTAGCATCTTGTATGATAACAACCCACCCATAGACATAAAATAATGTGAGATGATAAACATGTGCGAATAGGACATGTCTTACCTAGTAAAACCCCATACACAGCATATAGAATGCCTAATGTCTACATGATGGTATGTATATCACCGCATGGCTTATTATACATAATAAATGCGACAATTTTCACACCAAACAATCATGGGATAAGAAAAGATGATGGCTTTATACATTATATCATAAAAGGCCAATCTCGACATGGGGGATACGATCTTCTAACATCTCAAGCAAATCATCTGACACAATGAATCGAAGTTGAAGCTGTTTTAGGCCAAGGAATGTACACAAAGCCAAAAGGTCGTTATCGGATAAAGATTCATCTGCTCCAATCTTGAGGTATTCGAGATTCGAATGTTTACGCAAAGGCATCAAGAGACCATCCGCTAACTCTGCACCATACATGCCAAGAGTCAACTTTTCGAGAGTGGGACATCCTTGACCTATCGCTGCCATGATGGGGATGCAATTGTCGGAAATGACACCAGCAAGTAACTCGAGGTTCTTGAGACGCGTCAATCTTGAAAGTAAAGCTATCCAGGGCTTTTTAGACATCTCGACAGGATTCGAGTCCACAACCACATGTTCGAGCGTTGAGTGATCTCCCAGCGCAATATGATGCTTCAAGAATGTGCGAATACCATTGTCGTCCTCTTTGGATACCACGTCGATTTGTATCTTTTGTAGATGCCTCAACTTGATCATAGCGTTGACAATGGCAGGTCGAAAATAGATATCATGGATATGGATGGTGGTGAGATTGGGTGCATTCAATAGGATCCACAGCACCATAGGGACTCCTGTAGTAGATGGATGGATATTTGTAAAGCCAAGGTCGACCAATCGAGGAAATGATGGGTTGTTTTCAGGATGCTGATTACTCGATTGAACATGTCCATTTGATATCGTCCAAAAAGCATCATCATCATCGATCTCAATATCCCCACGAAATTTGAGCGTTTCCAACGAATCTCTCTGCACGTGTAAAAACTGAACCAGGTCATCTTGCTTATAAAAATCGCGGCCGTGTAGATAAGCTGATGCAATCCCTTTTCGATTTGCTTGGACTTTTTCTGGAAGGTCAAGGGAAAAGCGTCTCAAGAACCCGTAAAGTATGACTTGTAGATAGGGACAATGCTTGTGTAGAAGAGGCAAAAGACTGGAATCGGGGATTGGGAAAATTTCAAGCACCCGCAAGGAAGGTAATGTTCTTAGGACATTGACGATATTTTCATGCGTGCGAGCTCGTTCTGACTGCCCGTGAAGTGTAAGATGAGTCATCTTTGGATAGCTTGATGAAGACAACAAAGGCATAATTGCATCCACATTCATCGTTCTCAGAGATACAAGGTTGGGACACGTCTCCAGGATGTCACATAGTTGAAGAAATGGGCAATCATAGATGAGTAAGTGTGTCAGAGAATCAGCAATCAATTGCAGGCCATGGATCAATGGAAGAAGAGGCATGGGCGGAGTACCTAATAATATAAGCAAGGTCAATCACCCTATCACCTGGTATACCATCATCCCCCACTACTTACAGAATAAGCTGAGTTCTTTCAGGTTGGAAAAGTGGGCTCGAGAAAACAGGTCATCCAAACAAACAACATTCGACAGGGAACCACTCAAGGTTTGGACATAGGGTGCAAATCGAATAAGCTGTGCATGACCCTTTTTGAATGTGTTGGTTTCATCGCCAAAGGAGAACTTTAAGCCCATTGTTTGCTTCAAGATACGCTCCTGCCATGAACGTGATACGTAAAGAATCTCGCGCAAGGGACCAAACATGGATCGATACACCCTTGGTAAAATATTGATGATGACGATATCCAATGGTAGCTGGCTGATGAAATCGACGCGTTTGTTGTTGTTGGCTATTGCTGTCATTCGATGTTGCTGAAGCTGCTGATAATAGGCATCGGATTCTGTTACTGCTTGAAGTCCTTGATCATATATGGAAATCGCTGCTGCATGATGTCCTTGTTGACAATACACGTCTCCCATACACAAATATCCAAGCCCTGATCCCGGTAATATGGCTTGTATGGCTGCTGCATCATGTAGCGCCGTATCAAACTGAGCACAGTTGGCTAACAGCGTGGCACGTTCATTCAGCACCTGGACGAATTGGTGAGCTGTTTGCTTCAAAGTCTCGGTTGCCGTGGCAATTCGGTTGCCGTCATTACCATGTTGCGCCGTGAGAGTGTTGTGCTTCAGTAATGGGGACCAGCTAATGTCCTCGACAACTGTCATTTGTCGTGGTGTATGCGCGCCTGCGTGAAACAAAGTAGGGAAAGCAGAGTAGGGCAAGGTTGGTGGAGTTTGTATTCAACGCATTGATCACATGCAAAGGAATCATGTTCGAAATCATCGCATTGGCCAAGCAAATAGCAATCATCACGAAGCACTTTGTATTCCCCCATCATCATGTAATAAACTTCACGTATTACATCAACCAAAATGGTTACTGTATATGAAATGGAGACCATATTGAGAGACATAATGCATTTGGTTTATATAGATGATGTATGATAGGCTCTCATTCCCTCAGGTTTGGTGGATGGTGAAATATAGCTGTATCATATCTATCATCGGCCACGTAGCATCAATGGCAGTGGGAAGTAGTTTGGCGTAGTGAGATTAGGCAACCTGATATCAGTATCCCCGGTTACATGTTAGCATTGACGATCACACAACACGTGGCTTCTTGAATGCTATATGCAGTTCTTGTTTGCAATCAACAAAGTATAGTGATCGCTCCCCAACATGGCACATAGCAGATGTATTAAGAAATAAAGTACCAAAGTGGTTTAATGACAAGATCAAATGCATACGAGCCAGATACATGACAAGCGAGTTGTATGGTGTAATTATTCCTAGCTACGGATACATTGATGTGCTGATCACTAACGAGCTCCCTTCATGCATAAGTCTACACATCTCATGACATTACGGTCTCCCTTGCAACGTTCCATGCATACTCCAACGTCAGGTCTAGTTTGGGCTCTCTTGCGGTCTTGCTGAGACATCGCCGTAAGCGCGAACAGGGCAAGGGTAATAAAAATTGAAAGCTTCAAGTTCATCATAGTTGATTGGTGAAAGTGATGTATGCTACTCAACACCACCAACACCACTTGCATTTATATAATTGTTGGGATTTGAAGGTTTAAGAAGGGGGCTACGTAAGTAAGAAGATTCCCAGATGATATGTAAACGATGATACACATTCACTTTGCATATGGCGTATCCTTACCGAATGAACCGAGAGCATGAAGCGTAAGCTACACAAGAGTGTTGTGTATGATGCTCGACAGCCTCATCTTGCGATAGGATCTATCAACTGCACGTATACATACAAGAATGGATAAGGCCTAGTTGTTGTTGTTGTTGCTGTTTCCACCTTCATTTTTTGAAAGGATTGCGTTAACAAACCCAACTTGCACATTTAAATGTGACGAAAATGGCACTACGTATGAAAAGGGCAGCAAGGTGGCCCATATATTCAATTCATGGTTCTCTCCTCTCTAATTAGTGATAATATTATAGGCTTGATGAATACATTCCTTGTTAATATTGCTATTGAGGTGAGTAAAGGTGCAAGCAGAGCCTTACATATCCCCTATGCAAGCTGTGCTCCTTGAGATGCAGGGAACTTTGTTCTTCGAAGAGACTTTGAAAGGCACCATGGAGCTAAATGCATACGCTGTGGCGTTATCACGGAGGTAATGAAAGGCACCATCCACTGAATGAACGACGTGTGTGCGAAGAAGTGATGATGCCAATAAAACACGACGTCTACATAATGCTTACCTTGATTCTGAACATCCCGCAACCATCATCATCAAGTCATTACCCCCAATGTAAGCTCTAGAAGATGTGCATGTTCCAGAAAATGATCGTTTATGTGCTGCTTTATTTTGCATGAGCATCTAAGAAGCGGGGGCTCGGACACATCCTTACACGAATCATCAGCTCGCCCGAGATTATCCAGCGTAGTACGTAGATCGTGCATCCACACCAAGAGGACTGGCACAATATGTAACATACAAGTTCTTCACTCCACAGTACATGAATTGGTGCCATCATTTACAGTAAGCTTTAGCGAATGTAGCAATGTTGTATCAAAAGACCAACTAAGCACCTTGATACGATTATGTAAATGATCCAATCTCGCTTCCCAACCTTCAAATTCCTATTCTCCCTTTTCAATCCAGAAACCAACCAAGTGATCCATATTTTGCACATGTGAGCTGGTAGTACGATACCCTTTTGAATAATATGTTCAATCTAATCCCATCATTCAATGAAAGTCGAAGAATAGTACGTGGTAGTGTGGATGTTTATCAAACCAATATGATAAAAGAACAACATTGTATAAGAAACGGGTAAATCACATAGAGGGAACAGGGGTAATTGTGTCATCCTATCCTTGGTTGCTGCCGCCATAACCATCCTTCATCCATGATTGTAAAGTAGCTGCTGCACGCATTGAATCGAATGCTCCAACACCATCCATGGCTATACAATACCTTTTGTCAAGATCGAGGCCCGTTCCTCATCCATCCAATCCATTATCATCCTCAGCTGTATCCACGTGATACGATCCATCGTTCTTGCTGACGACGCGTCAAGTAACCAAAGGAGCATTCCAGGATTTCTCATCACTGCACTTGATTCCAACCCATCCATCCATAACCATTCCAAGTCCAATAGAAAAGAGCCCCTATGGCTGCTGATGATGCACTTCCTTTTCCATCCGGCTGTTTGTCCTATGTCGCAGCTCCACAAGATGAAGATGCTTGTATTGTGGCATACTTGATAGAGGATATGGCACCCCATCCATTGGCATTCGTATGTACTAAAACATGCTGCTGCAAGTAACTTGAGGCAATGGAGTAAAGCCTTTAGTATTAAGAACTGTTGCTACCCTTGGTCGTGGCAGAGGAGCCTGCAAGAGTGTATGCCGTGTCAAGAGACTCGTGTGTTGTAGAAGAGTACAAGAAGGCTGTGTACACGCCATGGAGTTGCCATTGAGTCAAACGCAATCGGACCAAGGCAGTTGTAGGATTGATATGATGGGTTGAAGCAGGACACTCGTTCGCATGCGATGGAATGGCAAACAGTTGAGATTGGGAGGGTGCAATGTAGGACACAGGGGAAAGAGAGAATAAAGCAGCACCTGAGTCGGGTGATTAGAAGTTGAGCCTATTTTTACCAGCTGTTTATTAGCGTGAGTGCCTATAACGATCATGAAGATGGATACTACATATTGTGTCTGCATGCTTATTACACACTGTGGATCAAAACATTATTCCATAGGTAGTAATAAGCCCTTCCACACAAAATCGACGTTTACGAGCGAGGCGAGCAACCCAAGCTGCTAGTTAAAAACATAAAGAAATCTTGAACCCAAAATTGTACAATTAAGAATGGGGCATCTTTATTGGAACAAGGTTGATCGGCGTGGCTGGAAGAACCTTGATATACAAAGAAGTTGGATATTCGATTCTGGAACAATCAATTCGGATATGTAATACAGCTTGCATCGAAAACAATCTTCCTTTCAGGTAACTCCTCCACAACAACATCCTTCCCTGAGTAATTGCATGCCTTCACGAGTTTCTCCACAGCTGATGGAAAGGCCTCGTTGAATCAAGCAAGCTGCGCTATTCCTTCAAGGATAGCAACACAAATCCAACGACGGGTCGATTCATGCTAATTTGGTCCAATGCTTTTACCATGGTATATTAATGGCACCATCTAACAATCAAGTCCATGATTTTTCTATTCCAGTTCCTGATTCTCGTGGGTGCATGCAGGGGCATTTAGCTATTCCTGGTATCAATCAACAACGAAGAACAATGGTACACCTCTACCTTGCTGCTGCTCCTGCAGCTCAACAACAAAAACGAAAACAACAGCAACGCCAAAAACAGCAACGATGATCCATCAAGCATGTACTATGTTCCCTCGATAGCCCTTTAGTTGTTCAACGATCTTGCAAATGATGTGGTGACCTTCAAATCAACACTCAGGTTGCCATAGCAACAACCAACCAATGTTACATAAGCATCCTTTATTAGAACTATAATACAACATGAATAACATTGCTCTTAGCTGTTGTTAGTTTCTTGTGGAAGCATCTTTTGGTCTTTGCTAAATAGTGAAACAAAGAGACGAAGCATGCTGAGTGGGAGAAAAAAAGGGGAAGTGATGTGTTTACACCATGGCGACAGTAATAAAGGATGCCGCACGGATTTCTTTGTTCGAACTGCATGATAATTTTAGCAGAGGAGACTCTTGGCTTTCTTTTTTGCAAAGCCAGGAACGATATGGTATAAATAGGACGACCGAAACCACTGTTTTTTTTCATCCACTACCATCTTATCAGCCCATCTTCTTACATATTCTCCACCTTCTCCACTTTTGAAAAGACTCGCCATGGTGTACGTACATAATCTCATTGCGATCCACCGGATATCATTTTTTCTCTGACCTTTATTTCATCCCATAGGTTTTTCGACTACCCTCCCTCATCCCCTGCCAAGCAGGATGAAGATCAAGAAATGCATGAGCCTATCGCATCCAATGAGAACCAACACTACGACGATCAAGAAATGCATGTGTCTCTCTCATCCCATGAAAAGCAACATGTCGATCAAGACATGCGTGAGCCTCTCTCAACCAATGAAAACGGCCACAATGACCATGGAATGCGTAAGCCTCTCTCATCCCATGAAAACCGAATCGAGGAACAAGAACCGGTCAAGTCTCTCACATCACCCAACAAGCGTCGCTACCAACAAGAACCGGATGATGATTCTATTTCATCCTCGACGAAGCGACGTCGAGTCCCGGATGACCCATCTTCGCCCAAGAACTGTTATGATGAACTTTCTGATTATGCACCAAACGTATCCGCCCGTACGCGCACTGAACATCTTAAACAGTTATACGCTATTTTGAATGACGAGCTTCCATATCGCTCTACTTCCCGTTCTCAAATCGATTCGTTGGATGAAGCCGTTGGTTTCATTCGTTACCTCAAGAAAAAAGTTGGGGCAGGTATCGAAGAAGCCAGCGAATTGTGAAGAACGAAAGAAGTTGTTTAACGGCACAACCCCTTGTCAAGTATTGTAATGGTCACAAATCTAGACTTTAGCTTTTCCCCTTTTATGTATCCTTTTAAACTTGCATCTATTTCTACCAAGTTGTTTACAATAAATCATATAGCATTTGTCGTGACCCATACATATACAGCGTTCACTTTTATCATCCACAGCTGATATGCCTGCGTCCGCTTATTGAATGCTTTACATACTTGCTACATGTGAGTCTCCCTTGTTACATAGTGTTGATCCAAATTTCCTTCAATGAGTAAGTCGACGAATAGCACATGGTAGTGTGGATGTTTATCAGATAAATATGGTAAAGGAATAGTGCAAATTGTACAAGATACATGGAGTGTAAATCAATAGAGGCTACATTGTATTGTTGTATTCTTGTTGCTGTCGTCATAAACACCCTTCATCCATAATTGGAAAACATTTGCTGCATGATTCAACCCGAGTGTTCCCAATATCATCCATGGCTGTAAAACACTTTCTCTTTGTCAATGCCATCCCATCCATCATCATCCTCAGCCGTATCCACGTGACATAGTCCATCCTTCCTGCTGACAACGCGCAAAGTAACCAAAGCAACAGGACATCTCATCACTGCACTTGATGTATTCTCATCACTGCACTTGTGGTCATTTCCATTGCAGCTCAACCAGGTGAAGATTACTTACATTGCGTTGTATTTGATAGCTGATATCGCATCATCCATAGGGATCACATGCATTACAGCAAGTTGCTGTATGTAAATAAAGCTGCTTCTATACAATGGCCATCTGCTGTCCACGTAAGAATAGGCTGTGAGGCAAGTTGCTGCAAGTAAAGAACGCTGTTGGATACGAAGGAGTAAATAGCTTGCTAATAGTAACCGCTGCAATGAATGCTGTTACGATTGGTCGTGGCAGGGAAGCGTGCAAGGGTGTGCGCTGTAGAAGAGTAACAAGAAAGCTGTGTACACGCCATGGACTTGCCATTCAGTCAAAGGCTTTCGGATCAAGACATTCGTAGGATTGACATGATGGGTTGAAGCAGGACAATCGTTTACAGCTAGTAGTTGTAGTTGAATGGGCCAACAGTTGAGAATGGGGGGAAGCGACAAGAAGTTGTAGGAGTGGAAGGAGTGGGAAATTAACTACCTCGGACACCTCTTGTATAAATGCATGAACACTGTACATCAAGCCTTGATTATGAGATTACACCTGTTGATCCTGAAACTGTCACACAAGATGCTCTTAGACATGCTGATCAACTTTGTATTATAAAAGAACCTATACTTCATTATAAGAAATTGAATGGGAGGGTACAATGTGGGTTTACTATGGAGGTCGGAAATGCAGGTCAGCCCCAGATTCATGCTTTATCGAAATAGTATGTATTACCTTGGGATTCCCCATCTCGAACATGAAACTTTGTCAGAAGGTTCGCTGGGACATGCTGATCAACGCTATTCAAATAAAAAACACACACTTCATTGTGAAGATTTAAAATGCGGGGCGGCCTAAATGGTGGATGATGGGAACAAAAGAGTAGACGGCCCACCGCCCCGAGGTTACCTACCTCCAACTTGACAATTGGTCAGAAGGGTGCTCTCGAGCATGCTGATCAACTTTTTGGTATAAAAACCTCACGCTTCATTTGAAAGTTTGGAATGGGAGCGTCCAAAAGTTTGAAAGGCGGAGACATTCGCAGGGTCTGCGAGTCATTTATTTTCATGTTTGCAGTTTGGGCGTAGCTCAGTCAAATCGGCTCAGATCAAGAAAGTTGAATGATGGAAATGCTCGGCTGGAGCAGGAGCACTGTTCACATGTCGTAAAATGGATAAAAGCTGGAAATGGGAGGAAGTGGCTATTAGCTGCCAATGATGAGCTCTTACTGGAAAGTATACGTTGACCTTTCCAATCATGTAAAATGAGCTGAGTTACACAAAGAGGTCCTTCTGCATCTTTGGCTCTCCAACGTCTAGTTACTTTACATTAAACAAAGACCACTTCTCATATAGCATCACGCTTACAAACATAAAGGTGCCTGTATCTCCAAACTTTACAATCAAACGTGGGCTCTTTAATAGATCAACGTGCTCGTCGGGGTCAAAGGAATCTTGTGTCAAAGTATGAAGTTCATCGTGGGCAATCCCAGATTTCGCAATGTCGCTACCAGCCAAACTGGATCCAGGGGTCGACCTCTTCGACGACGACGACGACCAAAAAAATATTTTTTGGGCTGTTTGCGACATTGAACGCGAAACTTTCACACAAGATGCTGTTGGCCAAGCCGACCCCATTGCTCTAATAAAAACCACACGTTTCATTGTAAAGTTTGGAGATACAGGCACGTTTATGTTTGTAAGCGTGATGCTATATGAGGGGTGATCTTTGTTCATTGTCAAGTAGTGTGACTACAACAGAGCCAAAGATGCAGAGGGTCGTGTTGTGTGACACAGCTACGTTTGCATGAATGGAAGGGTCAATGTATAATTACTTTATGGATCATCTAGGAACAGGCATGTATTGCTAGCTAACAGCCACTTTTATCCAGTCATCATTGTTGCGAGATCCACTGCAATGGAACGATGCTCCTGCTCCAGACATTCATTTCCATGATTAAAGTAGGTTGATCCGAGCTGATTTGACTGAGCTGCGGTCAAAGAGAGATTACATCACTCTGGACATAAAGCACGCTCGATGTAGCTCAACCGATGTAATCTTGTGTGAGCGTACCTCAACCAAATCAGCTCGGATCAACCTACTTTAATCATGGAAATGAATGTCTGGAGCAGGAGCATCGTCCACCTACAATAGAATGCACAAAAGGTGGGAATGCACAAAAGTGGCTATTAGCTGCCAATGTATGACATAAAAGTGAGGGTTGCGTACCTTTCATGCATTGTCCCTGAAGTCCTGACTTTTTAGCTGAGTACCCCAAAGAGGTCCTTCTGCATCTTTGGCTCTCCAGGGTCTAGCTACTTGGCAATGAACAAAGACCACTTCTCATATAGCATCACGCTTACAAACATAAAGTGCGTGTATCTCCAAACTTTACAATGAAACGTGGGGTTTTGAATAGAGCAATGGGCTCGGCTTGGCCAACAGCACCTTGTGTGAAAGTTTCACGATCAAGCTTGCCAATCCCAGATTTCGCAATGTCGCCACCAGCCAAACTGGATCTGGGGGTCGACCTCTTCGACGACGACGACGACCAAAAAATATTTTTTGGGCTGTTTGCGACATTGAACGCGAAACTTTCACACAAGGTGCTGTTGGCCAAGCCGAGCCCATTGCTCTAATAAAAACCCCACGTTTCATTGTAAAGTTTGGAGAAACAGCCACGTTTATGTTTTACCTATGCTGTAAGCGTGATGGAGCTGCTTTTTCCTAGTGGATGGTGTCGGCTGCATGAACGGAAAGATGAAGAGCTGAGTGAAACCGCACGTGGTGGTTACACAAACGCGTCCTTGGCAGGTTGCTCCACAAATGGATGATGATGATGATTGCCTTTTGTGAAGGTACGTAAGTAAAACAGCATCCAATAATGAAGGTATGTGTCTCAAGAATGTATATCGTCATCAATGTCGTCCCATGACACGTTTGGATCCTTCGTTCTCGTTATCGTCATCAACGTCATCATCATCATCTCTAAAGTATGGAATAAAATGATGGTGGATACTGTGTGCATATCATAAAGAGAGCGTTCTCAACCACCATTACATAGTTCAATAAGAGCAATCGAATCTTTCAAGCATTGATCCACACGGGGCATTATTTGTATTTGAATGCTTTTGGATGATGATGTTTAGCGGGATGTGCTTGTGTGACCATGCTTTGGTGGAGGGAGGGGGATAAAAAACAGCCGACGTGGCATGGGGGTGGTCATTCTTCTTCTCGACACCAACCTCGTCTCACTCCATCACTTGCTCACAATGCCACTTGCAACAACCACTTGTTCGATACATCTCTTTCGTCAATAGCAGCACACGATGCGGTGCATCCCACCAGCTGAATAACCCACTTGCCTGAACTCCTCAACAAACGCGCCAAGAACTGGATCGCTTCTTTCTGATTACGACCTTTGACGAGCTCACTGGTGTCAAGACTACTTACATTATACAGCCTACTCTTTTTCAGGCGTTGTATTGCAGCATGTCATGTTGACTGGATCCAGCACGTCTCCCTTTCTCGATACCAGGGCCATACATTGATCATCACACGAGGCAGCTTGGAACAGCCATCTGATTACTGGCATAGCAACTATTCACGTACACTTATTCAAATGCATCAACGTAGCAAGGTGATTATGCAACTATTAGGGATATTGGCAGATGGATCATATCTAACACGCTTTTGTTGTGGAATAGGAACCTTGTGGATGATGATGATTTACTCTTTACTTGGCAGCTGGCACCACGGTGTCTGAATCGTACAAGAGTTCCAACAGAAGACCAAGTTGATACCCACCCAAGCTACGTGGCATGATAAGATGGATATTTGGAGCGGCAACCATCTTTGGCAAGAGCATCTCAGCATGCATGAGGATGGACGGTGATGGTTGGATTCCAGAGCAGCGAGACAAGGTGATGAACTTCTACTTTTGGATGGTGTCCTTATGGCTTCAGTTTGTGAAACGATCGTTGACAAGGAAAAAGTGGATCATGCTGAGGATGGTGGAATGGATGATTTGGCCGGTTGATGGAGAGGAACCCACTATCCGACATTGTTGTCAACACACACACGCACTCGTTCTTTCCTTTGCTTTTATCAGCATCATCCTATGGCCCATCAACACATGTAAACACCACATCCAGCAATGACACAGTGACAGCCTCGTATGATCGACATCGGGTTCATTCACTTATACACGCCTTCACTTGAGCTATCGACCACCATGAGGATGAAGAAGGATTGCGTGGATTCCAGAGCATGACACTACCGGGGATGCTAGACGTTTCCTTCGGTGTGATAGCAGCTTTGCGCACAATGACGATTGGATCACACCAACTAAACAAGGATGGGGATGATGATGACGAGAACGGTTTGCTATGTTACATCCCAAGGCAAAAGGTGCTACACGATACAAGGTATATGCTACCATGACAAACCTATCGTCGAACGAAAAGTTGGTGAGCTGGAGACAAAAGGACGCAGCGACAAGCATGCTATGGTGTTGGGGCGTACACGTCTTAGTATGGAGATGCTTCTTCGACCTTACATCACACCGCCCTTTGCCACCCATCATTCGAATATTCCTCAGCGTCACTAGTTTACCAATAGATAGGCAAGGTCAACTGGATAAAATCGGTTTTATATTATCTTAAAGGTGCAGCTGGTGGATATGGAGGGGATATGGAATCTTTCAAATAGTCAAGGAGCAAGAACAGGGTATATGAAAACTCGTTAGGGGTATGGGGATGATCTTCGTCATCATCATGCCAAAGTGCTTCATGTGTGCCCTGATGCTGATTATCAGAGAGGATGCCAAACGGAAATGGATCAAGCAAGCTGGTGGGGGGGGGGGAAGGACATTTGCAATAGCTTTAAGCATGCACATCTAGCAATAAATGCCATGACGTACTTGATCGGTGGATGGTAAAGAACAGGCAATCTGTATCACATAGGAGGTTGAAGGATGTCATTTTTATGGTACCTATGCTGTGACATGTTACATGATAAGCGCAGACAGCATGCAAATAGACACCATGTCATGTCTTGTATTCTTAGTTGACCATGCTGGCTGTAATGGATAACGCTAGATGATGGATACCTTTATTGTGAATCTATACATTATAACAAAAGTAGGGCTGGATGATCGATACAGAGGATGATGGGCATGGATTATTAGTATTCGGTTGCATAAAGGAATGATGTAGGATAAAAAGTTGCATACGAATGTGTAATCAATAATCTTATAGATACCAGGTTTTGGAACAACGCAAGGTGGTAACAATTTTCACACCAGGCCTTTGCCTTTTGAGATTTCTAACGAAAGATCCTTCCACCCTACTATGCGAGAAGATGACAATAGAATGGAGCTGTGAAAGATTTCCCAAAGCATCCCAAGAATCGTCGTATTCAGCAGTTTCCACCATTGTGATACCGAGGTGCCGTAAATTTGGAAGGTTTTGTAGGTTTTTGATGGTACGAGCCGAAGGAGTAATGTCTGCATCCAAGTCGAGAGATAACAGCCGTGGGGATCCTTCCACGAGCACCTTTAAAAAGTCATCTATTTGCCAGGACGTTCTTCTCGAGATATACGATATTGTCAAATGGTGAAGCTGATTCAAATGGCAGATGGAAGCAACAAAGTGATCAGGAGTACAATCACCACGGTTGTCGAAACATAGTTTTAACTCTTTTAATGTGGTGCCCTCCTTTCGTTGAGAAAAACGGTGCATGAATCGTCCAATCACCGTCCGATCATCAAGGTGATTTACATGAAAAAAGTCAATCTCCAGTTTCTTTAAAGTGGGTGGTGGTGTGAATTCGAGGATGGAAGGATCCGATTTGATGGCATCTGCATTAATGCTCAATTCTTCGAGAAATGGCGCCTTTCGCATAATCCACCATCCAAAGTAAGCCTTGGGCAAAGAATAGCCTTGAAGAATGAGTGTCTTAAGACACGGATATTCAAGGTTGAAAAGCTCACGATCCTTGATGCTTCCATAACTCAAATTCATATGGAGGTGAACAAGCGTATTGTGATGTTGCTTTAGCATCGGGCACATGTCCATCCAAGTAACATAGTAGCTGTTGTTTTCTTCTGAAATCGATATTCTCTCCAATCCACCTCCTCCTTCGTTCATCCACTGATCCTCATGTTGTTGTTCATTACGTGCCCGTGATGGTGATCGTCTGAGTTTTGTTGTGAGTTGAAGATCTCTCATTGAAGGGCAATAGCGTTGGATCATTGTCATGTACTGCGTTTCAGTACATGGATTAAGTGAAAACGTCTTGAGTGAAGGGAACCGCCTCAGAATTTCCAAGAATTGGCCATTGAAAGTGATGCCGTCATAATGATCCAGGCGTAAGGTTGTGAGCTTTGGCCAGGTCTTCGTCGGTGGTACATATTTGAAATCGGTATCAAATCGATAGCCAACATCCAACGTCTCCAAATTGGGGCAATTGATCATGATGCCTGCTACATGTAGAGGTGGCTCAGGTGGGGCAAACACAGTAAAACCTTCGTCTTGTCCTGGGAGAGAGGGTATGCTTCTCGACCTCGTAATCGTCAAATGAGTCAAAGTATTGCTGACGTATTTTAATGATGAAACAAGCTGATCCACGTTGGTCGTTTGATTGAGATCTAATCAACACTGAAATCAATTCCTGGTCATCGAATGTGTTTTCTATGTATTACCTTCGATCTTCAGCTCCCGCAAAGAGCACAAATTTGCATCACGTAAAAACTCTGATTGCCAATTACCCTGATAATAGTAATTCATACATGCTGCCTTTGTATGTTGAGCAAATCGGGTAACCTGGTTGCTGGAGTCCTCGTCGTAAATGTTGAAACGAAATGCACCGCCACCAGCCTGAAGGACCCGATCAAACCACGTCTGTGACACATCCAAATAGGGGCATAGCTTCAAAGGATTCGATGTTCCATCATCAGCATCATGCATAAGCATCGGGAGAAGTATATGCGTCACAACGTCGAGTGGGAGTTGGCTGATAAAATCAATGCGACAGTTGTCACGCTGCATAGCATCGCTTTTGGCTTGTTGAAGCTTGCTGTATCCAGGATCATTGATATCAACAACACTGAGCCCCTCGTTGCAGATGTCTATAACAGCTTGTTGTCTACCTTGTTCGCTGTGGATAGCGGCTTCACGTAAATAGCCAAGAGGTGACAATGGCGAGATCTCTCGCATGGCAGCCGCATCACGAAGAGCAGTAGCAGAGTCGGCAGAGAGAGTCAACACAATCGCACGATCGTCTAACACATGGAGGACGTTTTGAATAGATTGCTGTAGCTGTGTCGTTGAATCAGAGACACGATTGGTGTATTGTGGACGAGTGGCAGTGAGCGTGGGTTGTTGACAGACGTCGTTCCAAATAGAGTGAATCATCGAAAGAGGTTCAAAAGTAATCAACCGCATCGGGTGTGAAATATCTTGAGAAGGTGTGAGCTGTCGTCATAGAAACGAGTAAGCTTGATTTGCTTGGAACGTACAATCATGCAATAAAAGAAAGTCTTGTATCGTATGCAATAATGACTTCGGGTATATATGTTTAAGCAACCTCGCCATAATGGAATCAGGGGCATCACATTCATGATAAAGTACTAAAATAGGAAATGTTGTCAAGACGACAAGATTGGCCTCCGATAATAATATTGCTCGATTCTCCACCGCACACCAAGCGCCACCTTACATCCATCCATCGACCCATCTTCCCCACCTGCTCATTCATCCCAAATAGGTATGTAATTGTTGAATGATACTAAGAGAAACAGAGCGACCTTCGCATTATTTATGATCTCGCTCGTGTATCAATTCATTTGTCTATATACTACATCAGCAGTATGTAAGCTTGTGATGGATATGAGGTCATGTATTGTGGTTACATAGCTATTATGAGTTGGCCTCTGTGGGTGTGGTATGATACATAATAATGTGCCCTTTTTATCAGACCAAGCATGTTGGCTTGAGCCGCATCTACTAGATTTTAATCCTAAACATGATGCATAAATATACATCAATGCCAAAGCAAGGTTATCCTTGCAATCATCAATAAGCGCTTAGGATTGAAGAGACACGTGATCATTTATCAGAGCTCTTGCTTATTGGCTGGTTGGGAGTCGTGTAACGGGTAGGTAGTGAAAAGCGGTATGTTGGGCCATTGTTGTTTGTAATAAAGCATCGGAGGCAAGATAGGTTCAGAAAACACTGTGCGAATCTGAGGTTGGTTGTTTATTATGAGATGCAGTTTCTTGTATAGCAATCATATGTACAAGGGTATTCCTATTCAACGAGTATTGTGTTATACATGGAATGGTCATGAATGCATTATGCACACATTCCGACTCATCATCATCACTTATAGTATCACCGACACCACATGTGAAATTGCAAATTGTTGTGGTATGAGCCATGTTCTCATCATTGGATCTGGGGGGGGGGGAAGATGGTACACTTTACGACGTGATTGATGGTTGGTGGGGCTCTGTTTTGCTGTAAAAGTGAGATGTTGCTTGGCCTCAATTACAAACGATATTCGGAGTAATCCATCACGCTACTCCCTATGTTGTGAGGGGGGGTGGAAATTGTTGTCATGATGGATCAAACTGATAAAGTGGTCAAGTATCTTGGAGTATTGAGTCGAGGTGATGAAATCCATCTGCGGCTTGAAAGCTGGTCTTTTTGTAGGTGACATATATCCGTCACATGTTCACCGTATTTTGACAGAGGAAGGTAAAACGGCCGACACGCGCTGTGATTTTGAAGTCATTCTTCTTCTCAACACCAACTTCCTATCACTCCTTCAATCGCTCACAATGGCACTTGCAACAGCCACTTGTTCGATTCGATACATCTCTTTCTTTCTTCAACAGCGCATGACGCAGCACAATCTACCAACCGAATAACCCACTTGCCAGAACTCGTCAACCAACACGGCAAGAACGGCGCATCTCTTCTTTCAGATTACGACCTTTGACAAGCTTACTAGTGGGTACGAACCTATTGCATTATACGAGCTACTCTTTTCACGCGTCGTGTTGCAGCATGTGTTGACGACTGGGTCCAGTATACTTCTTCTATTCTCCACAGCAAGACTTTGCATTGAGCATCACATGAAACAGCTTCGATACATCCATTGGTATAGCAACGTATTCAAGCACTCTTATTCAGATGCACCTACGTATCGAGGTGAGTATGCAAAATGGTCAGGGATATTGGTAGATGGATCATCTCTAACACGCATTTGTTATGGAACAGAGACCTTGTGGATGATGATGATGGGTCCTTTATTTGGCAGCTGGCTCCATGGCGTCTGAATCATACAAGAGTTCCAGTAGAAGATCAAGTTGATATATGTACCCTAGCTACGGATACGACGATAAGGATACTTGGAGCAACAACCACATTCACGTGAGGATATCAGCATACACGAGGACGTATACATGGTTGGATTCCAGAGCAGCGAGACAAGGAGATGAACTTCTACTTTTGGATGGTGTCCTTATGGCTTCAGTTTGTGAAACGATTATCGACAAGGAAAAAGTGAATCATGCTGAGGATGCTGGAATGGACGACTTGGCCTGCTGATTGGGAGGAACACTATCCGATATTGTTTTCAACATGCAATGACAGCCTTGGATGACCAGCATCGGGCTCATTCACTTATCCATGCCTTCACGTGACCTATCGACCGCCATGAGGATGAAGAAGGATTGCGTGGATTCCAGAGCATGACACTGCTGAGGATGCTTGACGTTTTCTTGGATGTGGCAGCATCTTTGCGTGTGATGGCGATTGGATCATGTCAACTGGACAAGGATGGGGATGATGGATTGGATGATGATGATGAGAGCGGTTTTTCATGTTACATCCCACGCAAAATGTGCTACATGATCCAACAAGATATACGCTGCTACAACAAACCTATCGTTGAATGAAACATTGGTGACTTGAGAACGAAAGGCTATGGTACCGGCACCTGCCCATCTTACTATGGAGGTGCTTCATCGACCCTATATCAGAATACTCTTCGCAGTCGATCTTTTGATGATATAGTAGCATCTCACATAGGCAAGGTCAAGTGGATAAAGTTGTCTTGATATTATCAAATAAAATTCAACTGGTGGAGATGAAATGGATATGGAATCTTTCGACGAGCGAATGAGCATGAACAGGTATAAAGCTCATTAGGGGGTGGGGATGTCTTTACCATCATCATGCACAAACGACCACTAAGAGCTTCATGTGTTCCCGGAGGCTGATTATCAAGTCAAATACAAATGGATCAAGTCAGGGAAGCAGGTGGGCCATTTACAATAGCTTTAAGCATACACAACAAGTAATAAAATTCATGACATACTTGATCGGTGGATGATAAGGATTAGGCAATCTGTATCACATAGGATATTGAAAGATGTCATTTCTGTGCTACTTTTACTGTGACACGTTACATCCAAACTAGGACGGAATGGTTCCGCCTTGTTGCATGATGCGCGCACACATCTTTACCTCGCTCGCTTAAAAGGCTTCATTATTAAATCTCTTCACCCATGGTATGATGCTCATGATCCGAGGATTTGGCCCATTTAAAATCAGCAATAAACGCGTTGTCATGCGTCGTATTACAATGCTTCTTCCATGTTGTATGCAAGGAGCATCCGATCGGCACGCTGCACGTAACACAAACACATGCACAAAACAGAGGCGTAAAAAGATGATGATGAGCAACACCCTTTTCCCACTACCCAACTCCTTTTCGTTTCCACTTTGCCATGACGTGCGATGAACCAACCATTTTCAATGCTTTTGAAGTATGTAAGCTGGTATCTCGATTACAATTATCTAAATACATACATACAGCCTAAATTACGTCTCTTGAGCGATCCTCACTTTTTGTTGCTTTACGTGCCCAACGACAAAGGAACCAAAATGAAGTTGATTCGTCCTGCAACCGATACGTACCATCAAAGCCGCATTATAGACAAGATCCCTGACAAGGAAGAAAAGGAACCAGCAGAGGCGTCCATTTTGCCACACTATGCGCTCTCTCATATATGGGGTATCTCAAAGGCTAATTTACATTTATGGCAAGAGATCGGTGACTATGTGGATGATGAAAAGGGACAACCTGCTGCACCTATTTCGATGCGACCTGAAAAACGCGAGACTTTGCTCAAGCTACTTGAACACCATCCTGACAGCTATTGGTGGATCGACGTTTTGTGCGCACGCACGGATACCCCCTTGGATATTATGGGGGATATTTACGCTCAATGCTATAAATGCTATGCTCTGGTTGATTGTGATGCAGCTGTCATACCCGAAATACAAAGGATTGGTTATAAGCATGAAGCGGTGCGATTTCCAAGCGAAAGAATACTTAGCAGCCTTCCATCTGAAGTTGATGTTTGGAAAGCGTTCATCAATTGTAAATGGTGGCAGCGTGTATGGACATGGCAGGAAATGGCGCTTCCTAAGGAATTGGTGTTTATAGCTGAAACTGCCAACGACATGACCAATGACAACATGGTGGAGATGTCCGAGCTATTTTACTTTGGGGTAAACTTCCATAATATACTATCCCACGTGGATGGTACGGAGGAAGGCGATGAAGGTATGTACCCTACGTAAACATCGAAATGGATGTGCCTATTCAAAAGACAACCACTCACTTTAACTCTTGCATTCTACAACCCTACAGCTATAAAGAGTTGGAACAATGGGCCCTTTCAGTGGATGTATGAAGTAGGAGCTTCCCGGAGCTGCTACCGACCATCTGCCCATCACATAGAAGACATTATAGCGAATAGAAAGACATTTCTCTTGGTCAATGCGTTCTCAAAATCATCTCGGCAATGCATGGATCCGGTTGATTATGTGTATGGTGTATTAGGCGTATTCGAGTTCCATATCCCAAGAAACATTGAACCCAATCAAGTTTGGCAGCTTTTCTTATCCAACCTGGAAAAAACGATTGGTTGGTCTTGGTACCGGATAAGTCGTCGTGCACGTCATTTTGATCTTGAGTCTGCTCGCAATATGGCTCATGTATATCAAGGTTTAGTGAAAGATAGACGCCATAGCATTCATTGTATTCTTAGTTGACCTTGTTGACTAAGTAAAAACGCTAGATGATGAATACCTTATTGTAAAACTATACATTATGCGTAACAAAATTAGAGCTGGATGATCAATACAGAGGATGATGATATGGGGATTATTGAATTATATAAAGGAAGGATGTTAGATGGGAAGCTTCATATGAAGATATGTATGTACAATATCAAACAACCTAAATACAAGGATCAAAGCCGAAAACGACGCCAGGGGGCCACTACTTTTACACCAGGTCTTTGGTTCTTGAGATTGTTGATGGAAGATCGTTTCAGCATAGTATCCGAGAAGAGGCAAACAGAATGGAGCTGTGAAAGAGTTCCCAAAGCATCCCATGCTTCATTGTATTCAGGAGTGTCGTCCATTTTAATGCCGAGGTGTCGTAAATGTTGAAGCTTTTGTGGATCCTTGATAGCACAAGCCGAAGGAGAAAGGTTTAGATTCAATTCAAGAGATAAAAGACATGGGCATCCTTCCACAAGCATATTTACAAAGTGGTCCATTTTCCATGGCTTCCTTCTCAAGAAAAACGATATCGCCAAACGCTGAAGCTGATTCAAACGGCAGATGGAAGCAATAAGAATATCAGGAGTAACATCATCGTGGTTGTTGAAAGATATCTGTAACTCCTTTAAGGAGGTTCCAGAAAAGCGGTCCAGAAATCGTACAATCACTGTCGGGTCTTCAAGGCGATCTATATGGCGAAGGTCCAGCACGAGTTTTCTTAGGGTGGATGGTGGTGTGAAACCGAGTAGAACAGGATTCGATACGATGATATCTGCTGTAATGCTCAATTCCTCGAGAAACGGCGCCTTTCGCATAATCCATCACCCAAAGCAAGCATCGATCGAAGCATAGTCTTGAAGAACCAATGTTTTAAGGCAAGGGTATTCCAGGTTGAAAAGGTCACCATCATTGTAGCCATCATAATCCATATTCAACTCGAGGTGAATAAGCGTATTGTGGTGTTGCTGTAGCATCGGGCACATATCCATCCAAGCGTCATAGCCTCGGTGACCTTCTGAAACCGTTATTTTCTCCAATCCACCTCCTCCTTCATTGATCCACTGATCCTCATGTTGTTGCTCATATCGTGCTGGTTGTGATTGTGTGCGTTTTGGAATGAGTTCAAGCTCACTCATGGAAGGGCAATAGCGTTGGATCATTGTCATCGGTTGCGTTTCAATACATGGATTAAGCACAAGCTTCTTGAGCGATGGAAACCGCTTCAAAATCTCCAAGAATTGACCTTCGAAAGCAACGCCGTGATGATGATCCAGACGTAAGGTTGTGAGTTGTGGCCAAGTCTTTGTCGATGGGACAGCACTGAAATCGGTAGCGAATCGATAGCCACAATCCAACGATACCAAATTGGGGCAATTGATCAAGATGTCTACCACATTTAGAGGTGGATCAGGTGAGGGAAACAAACGAGGACGTTGTCCTGGCTGAGAGGGAATGCTTTTCGACCTCGTAATCGTCAAATGAATCAAAGTGTTGCTGACGTATCGTAATGATGAAATAAGATGATCCAGGTCGATTGTTTGATTGAGACCTAAACAACATTGAAATCAATTCTTGGTCTTCAAATACATCATCACCCTTTCTATTAATACCTATAATCTCCATCTCCCGCAAAAAGCACAGGTTCGCATCACGTAAAAAGTCTGATTGCCAATTTCCCTCATGATAGTAACTCATGTATGCTGCCTTTGTATGTTGAGCAAAGCGAGTAATCTGGTTGCTGGAGCGCTCGTTGTAAACCTTGAAATGAAATGCACCGCCACTAGCGTGAAGGGCCCGATCAAACCACGTCCTTGACACATCCAAATAGGGGCATAGCTTCAAGGGATCCGATATCCCACCACCATCATCCAAAAGCATCGGAAAAAGCACATGTGTCACAATGTCAAGGGGGAGCTGGCTGATGAAATCAATGCGACAGGCACCACGTTGCATAGCATCGCTTTTGGCTTGTTGAAGCTTGCTGTATCCAGGATCATTGATATCAACAATACTGAGTCCTTTGTTGCAAACATCCACAACAGCTTGTTGTCTACCTTGTTCGCTGTAGATAGTAGCTTCACGTAAATAGCCAAGGGGTGACAATGGCGAAAGTTCTTGCATGGCAGCCGCATCACGAAGAGCCGTAGCAAAGTTGGCAGAGAGCGTCAAGACGATGGCACGATCGTCTAACACATGGAGGACGTTTTGAATAGATTGCTGTAGCTGTGTCGTTGAATCAGAAGCACGCTTGGCGTAATGTGGACGAGTGGCAATGAGCGTGGGTAGTTGACAGAGGTCGTTCCAAATAGAGTGATTCATCGAAAGAGCTTCAAAAGTAATGAAGGGCATCGGGTGTCAAATATCTAGCAAAAGGTGTGGGCTGTCGTCATAGAAACGAGTATGCTTTACTTCTCTGGAAACGTACAATCATGGAATAAAAGAAAGTATTGTATCTTATTGGATAATGATTTTGGGTATATGTTTACGCAACCTCGCCATAATAGAATCAGGAACAGCACATTCAAGATAAAGCTGTTCTAAACGAGGAAATGTTGTCAAGGCAACGAGGTCGACCTCCGACAGTGATTCGGCTCGAATTCGGAGACATTTGAGATTTGGAAGTGTGCTCAACGGCATCATGAGATCGTCAGCAAATGTGGCACGGCGACCACCGAGAGTTAGCTTTTGAAGAGAGGAACATCCTGCCAACGCTGATGTGCATTCTTTGGGAATATGATAGGCGATTAATTCCAAGGTCTTGAGACATGGCAGCCTGGCAATACGAGATATAGATGTTTCTGATATAGTCAAACTCATGCCAGTGCATATGGTGATCTCTTGTAGCGTAGACTGGTCCCCCATTGCAATATGATACTCCAAGAATTGAACAATGCCTTCATTATCTTCCTCACCAAAGATGTATTGATCTTCCCAAGGCCGAGTGATTTCTAGCTTTGAAAGCTTCTTCGACTTGGTCATCACGTTGGCGATTTCAGGTTGAAAAAGTGATTCTTTGATGCTGATAGTTGTGAGATTGGGCGCGTTCAATACGATCCATGAAATAAAAGGGTTGCATGAAGATGAACAAAACTCGGCAAAACGAATGCTGGCAAGTCGTATCAATGAAGTGTCTGATTGAGTTGGGTCATTTTCCAGTATCTTGCCTCGACGATCACCAATCTGCAAAATCCGTCCATCCGATAATTCCCAAAGCGCATCATAATGCCTTATGATATCACCATCACAATCAAACGTTTCCAGTGTGTTTCGATGGGTGAGAAAGAACTGAATCAAATGATCTTGTACATAAAAGTCTTTGAAGCCATGGAAGCGCGCCAGCGTGATCCCTTTACGATTTGGATGAACATCGATTTTGTCGGCGCGAAAACTTCTGTCACCGAAATAAAGTCTCTGCAGATAGGGACAGAGCTCATGTAGGATGGGTAAGAGGCTGGAATCGGCCTTTGGCGTGATCTCGAATGACAATAAGGAAGGAAGCCGGCTGAGGATATCTTCTATCGCATCGTCGTCGAGAGGTATGTCTGATACGTTGTGAATTGCTAGATGCGTCAACTTGGGATAACGTGCTGAAGGTGGTAAAGGCACATCAACACCCACCTCATCCATTGACAGGGACACAAGATTGGGACATGATTCCAAAATATCGCATAATTCAAGACAATGACCATCCATGATGTACAAGTGCGTCAGTGAATCAGCAATCATTTGAAGACCACTTATTAATGGACGAAAAGGCGTTGAAGGATTACCTGATACGTAAAACAAAAGTTATTCGCATCGACCATCATGTCACATTACACCTTATCCATATGTACTTACACATGATATCTAATACTTTTAGACTGGAAAAGTGTGCACGAGAAAAGAGTTCATCCAAATCCACGTCCTTCATAGAAACGTCTAAGCTCTGTACATAGGGTGCAAATCGGACAAGCTGATCATGTCCCGCCTTGAAGGTGGCTTCTGCATCATCAAAATGGTAGTCCAAGCCGTCAGGGTGCTGCAAGAAACGCTCCCGCCATGTACGTGATACATAAAGAGGCCCATACAACGAATGCGAATATAATTTTGGCTCTATCCTTGGTATAATGTTGATGATGACAATATCTAGTGGGAGCTGGCTGATGAAGTCGACACGTTTGTTGCTGATGTTTATTGCTGTCATCCGATGTTGCTGAAGCTGGTGATAATAGGCATCTGATTCAGGCACTGCTTCAAGTCCTCGATCATATATGGAAATGGCTGCTGCATGATGGCCTTGCTGACAATACACGTCTCCCATACACAAGTATCCAAATCCTGAACCAGGTGATATGGTCCTTATGGCTGCTGCATCTCGTAACGCTCTTTCAAACTGGGCACTGTTGGCTAACAACTTGGCACGTTCATTGAGCACCTTGACGAATTGGTGGGCGGTTTGCTGTAGGGTCTCGGTTGCCGTGGCAATTCGGTTGCCGTCATTACCATGTTGAGCTGTGGTAATGGTGGCCTTTAACAATTCAGTCCAGGCAATGCTCTCTACGGTTGTCATTCGTCGTAATGTGTGTTGTTGTGTGCGTCGAGCAAAGCAGTAAAAGCAAAGGAGTGAAGCCGAAGTAAATCATGACTTTGTCGGGTGGAATTTCAGCACAAGGAACTCAACCCACAATGGATGTCGTAACTAACCCGGTAGAACAGAAGTCCAGCTGCATGTATCTACTTGCCCACTATGATTGATGCTATCATCCTAAACGACTGGCCCATCCAATTATCCTAATACTTTACACGCTATTCCATGGCAGGTGCTATCATCATCTTTTGTGCGACCTGGCAACCATGTACAGCAATCATATCCACATCCACCTTTTTGATCCACCGTATATACAGCTCTCATCTTTGCTTTTTGCTCACTCATCGCTAGTAGATTGTAATAGTTGAATGATACCAAGAGTGAAATAGACCAACGTTTGCATTATCATGTATGCAGCTTTTTGTTTTCCAGCTATCTATTAATTCACTCGTGTGTATACATCAGCAGTAATCTTGATGTGGATATGTAGTCATGTATTGTGCCTAGCTTTTATGGTGGGTCTCTATCTGTGGGCGTGGGATTCTGATTTAGTGTGCTTTTATGGGGCCGAGCAGGTTGGCTTAAGCAGGATCTAGAAGATACTAATCCTAAACATGACGCATAAATATACATCAATGCCAAAGTAATGTTATCCTTACAATCAATAATTGCTTATACGATTGAACATACACGTGACCATAATCAGTGCTCTTGCATTATTGGCTGGGTGGGAACCGTGTAACAGCGTAGGCAGTAAAAAGCGGCATGTTGGGCTACGTAATTTCGGCACGCTCTCTTTCACGTCTACCTACTCTTCTTCTTCAACCGCATTTCCCTCTACTGCACAATGGCATCCACAGCACCTTCCTCGCAACGACTTATTTTCAACCGATGATAGCGCGTACATGGCAACTTCGACGCTCATTCTTTATGCGTTCTGCAACGATCAAACAAGGAGACTACAGCTCGAATTCTTTGTCAAGCTTGGTGACAACAAGCAACTAGTTCCAGGATACTTCTTCCTTGGGTGATGCTACATCAGGTTGATCAGCTTTATCTATCACAAATCGGCCATGGATACAGTGATTATCATCACCTCTTCATGCGCCTAATATACGCGTCATCATCCAGCAGCGCACTATTACGAGGGATTTGTATTATCATTCACTCATTTATCAAGGTAATAAGAGTATAGATGGCTTTATTGATCAAGTAATGATGATTAACAATAAGGACCATTTAGTAAAACATACAACGCGATGGTCGAGAAGGAGGATGCTATATATGACAACCACTGGTGTTCTCAAGTACGCGTCAATGCAAGCAATCTTGAAGTATACGACATGACTTATATCGTCACCTGATTGGGTTGCGATGGAAAACGGCTACGAATCAAGAGATTGATCAACCGATAGGTGGAAAGGATGCATATCAACAACGATCACATGGCTCTTTCAATCAACATGTTGGAGTTGCATTGGCTATGGATGGATGAATGCAATCAAGCGCAGTGATGGGTAATCCTGGAACCTGGTTTTCGTTATTTGGCACGGTTGTCAGCAAGAAGGATGGATTTTACCACGTGAATACGGCTGAGGATGATGATGGATTGGATGGGAATTGAGGAACGGGCCTAGATCTTTGACAAAAGGTGTTGTACAGCCATGGATGGTATTGAAGTACTCGATTCAATGCATGCAGAAGCTACTTTGCAATCATGGATGAAGGATCATTAGGGCGGCAGCAACCACGAATAGGATGGCACAATTATCCCTCCTCCCTCTATGTGATGCACCCCTTTATTATTCAATGCTGCTCTTTTATCATATTACACGATAAACATCCACACTACCATGTGCTATTCTTCGACTTCATTGAATGATGGAATTGGATTGACTTTCATAAGGGTGTCGTACTATCAGCTCCTACGTACAAGATGTGGATCACTTGGGTGGTTTCTCATTAGAAGGCGGATACATAGATATATGAAGGTCGGGAAACGAGATTGGATCATTTACATAATCGTATCAAGATACTTCCCTTCTTTTGACATAACACTGCCGCATTCGCTAAAGCTTACTGGTTCACAAGATCATAGTCTACGAGTACGAGTAGGAATCTGATGGACGAGGAAGACCACGATGGCGGCAATGTAGCAAGATAGCTAGATGAAATAAAGCATTGTTTACTTATTACCTCGCTTGGACTTTTCTAGCTTGTGGATTACATACTATTGTTGCTTCGAAGATGGAATAATAAAGGTGGTCCCGGTTGTATAGGTCATGGAAGAAGTATATGGCGTTTGTGATACAATAAGGAGGAATGGTATGACCTTGAGAAGAGAAAAAGTGAAGCGATCCGTGCATTGACCCATCATTGGATTGGTTGCTGGTGGGTTTACATACATAATACAAATTGGTTTATGCAGCTCGACCTTCTCCTACATGCAAATGTCATATACCCGTACCTTGATACATACCTTCATTATTGGATGCTGTTTACATACTTAAGTACCTTCACAAAAGGCAATCATCATCATCATCCATTTGTGCAGCAACCTGTCAACGGCGTGTCTGTGTAACCACCACGTGCCGTTCACTCAGCTCTTCATCTTTTCGTTAATGCAGCCGACACCATCCACTAGGAAAAAGCAACTCCATCACGCTTACGGAATAGGTAAAACATAAAGGCACTTGTATCTCCACTCTTTACAATGAAACGTGGGGTTTTGAATAGAGCAATGGGCTCGGCTTGGCCAACAGCACCTTGTGTGAAAGTTTCACGATCAAGCTTGCCAATCCCAGATTTCGCAATGTCGCCACCAGCCAAACTGGATCTGGGGGTCGACCTCTTCGACGACGACGACCAAAAAATATTTTTTGGGCTGTTTGCGACATTGAACGCGAAACTTTCACACAAGGTGCTGTTGGCCAAGCCGAGCCCATTGCTCTATCAAAGACCCCACGTTTCATTGTAAAGTTCGGAGATACAGGCGTCTTTATGTTTTTACTATGCTGTAAGCGTGATGCTATATGAGAAGTGGTCTTTGTTCATTGTCGATCAGCTAGACCTGGATACAGCCAAAGATGCAGAGGGACTTCTTTGTGTAACACAGCTGTTTTGCAGGATTGGAAGGGTCGATGTATGATTACTTTATGGATGATCTGGGAACAGCCATGTATTGCCAGCTAACACCCATTTCCTCTCAATCAGCACTGTTGGCAGATCCAGTGCATGGAAGCGATGCTCCTGCTCCAGACATTCATGTCCATGATTGGATTACCTTGATCCGAGTTGATTTGAGTGAGCTACGCTCAAACAAGATTACATCAGTTGAGATAGATAGATGGTGCTTGATGCATGGGCTGGTGTATTCTCTCTTTGACCGTAACTCAACCAAATCAGCTCGGATCTAGAAAGTTAAATCATGCAAGTAAATCTCTGGAGCAGGAGCATGGTTCACATCTATTGGAATGAGCAACAGTTGGGAATGGGAGGAAGTAGCTGTTAACTTGCAATTTATGAATTGCTATTAAAGAGCTCTCTTTTCTTTTTATTGGTGGGTGGGGCCGATGCGGATGACAACCCATTCATGAATCAACCCATTTGGCGGCAAATGGTCTTACCAAGGAATATCACACAGAGCAATCACATGGATGGGATGAAAGGCATTGCCTTTGGAGGATCCCTACACTGGGGACAATCATCACAAGCATCAAGCAATTATCACAGCTACCAAGTTACATCTGATATGGAGCCACCACCATATCAGGAACGCAATCATATGAAATCACACGTACGCCAACAGTGCAATCCTATCAAATACAGCAAAACCAAAAGCAAGAAGAGCGTTGTGTGGGACGACGAAGTGCAACATTGAATAACATAGGTTATGCAGTAGGAACTAAATCTATCATTAGCTTGACGTGCAATAAATACAATCTACAAAGGACAAGTTGTAGCAAAGAGCTAAGCTCGTTCATAACTCAACAACCGACATAAGGGGCAAGGTAACAATACTCATTATCATCAAACAATGACACCCATTTGCATATTTATGAAGACATCACAAGGATACATGTTTAATGAAATGAGAAACAACTAATCATTATCCTCTGTTTTTCGCCGAATCTTCCTTTTGCTTCCCTCCTTCCCAAGTTTACGTTTCTTAAACATAGCACCACCAGTATCCTTCTTCTTGTCGTCATCGCCATCATCCACTAAGGCATCCACTGGATATTCTTTCTCTCGTATTTTGAAATTACGTAGATCCTCTTCATCTTCCTGTTCGTCGTCTTGGAATTCAGGTGGTACATCACGAGATGTTGCTGCTGTCGCATCCTTCTTTTCTGGTTTGTTGTCAGATTTCTTCTCGGCAGGTAACATGGTTTGCCATTGACCAGGTTCGGCTATAGCTGCTGGTATCGCCCATTCATCTCGACCTTGTAAATTCTGTGGGATGGCGGGTGCCTTTCCTTGAAGCTCTTCAAGCGTAGGTGGTGGAGGTGTGGGTGTGGCTGATGACGTTGCTACTGGATACTGCCTCGATCGACGTGAATAGTCCGATACTGAAGATGTTGACGATAGCGATCCACGATCACCTTTGTGAATAAATGATTGTACGGCAGCCTAATTGCAAAGGTTGGTTACCAAGGATCATGTTGCATGGATACTTTAAATTACCTTTTCAATCCGTTGCAGCTCCCGCATTTTTTCCTCTTCTTCCTCTTTCTTCAATTGTCCATCCTTATACACTCCTCGTAGGAATCGTTCTACTGCTTCCTTGTGTGCTCGGCCATTGTTATGTATCTCTAGTGACTACCACATACAACGTTTGAGAGGATCCTTTTGTAAGGGTAGAAACACACTTACTGGCTTATTGTTGGCAATAAACTTTTTGCAATACTTGCACCAGTGCTTTTGTGCAGACACCCAGAAATCAGCCCTACAGTACCAATGAGCCTAATGCTACAAGAGATGCGTGTGTTGAAGCCTACATGTCAATGAGGTGGGGAGTCGAAATGTCGTGACTTTGGAAGTAAAGCGAAAAGACAAGAAAGGAAAAAGGCAGCTGGGTTAACCTTCTTTTCTTTTACTGCACATATAAAACCCTTTCACCTTGTAAGTTCCTACATAGCAAAGACTCAAGATCTAGGCCTAATCATAGCTGCATTCTTCCAGATCCAAGTCATGGCAGGTGGTAAATCGATCGCTGTCAATATTCGTGAGCGTGAAAACGAGGAAGACGATTACCGACGACCTGCGATCTGTAAGTGTACCACAAGTCTACCCACATACAACATGATCAACTCATATCTCTCGCATTTTCTATAGTGGAGGAATCTGACAAGGGTAATTGTGCTTTTGTATACGTATATGGGATGCTGTTTATTGATCATCCGGTATCATGAAATAGGATCGAGCTCGGAAGCTGATTCTGACGACCAAGAGAGCGACGACGACGACGAAAGCAGCGATGATGGAGCTGAGGATGATGAAGCCACCTTGCTGACACCAGCTGTCGACTCGCAGATCTTAAAGACAATCGCCGCTATTCGCACAAAGGATGCTCGTGTCTACGACTCGGATCAAAAGTTCTTCACCGATGAGCAGTTTGAAGAGGCACAAAAGAAGTTGCAACAAAAGGAGCGTGAGGCACAAAGGAAAAAGTACACCCTCAGAGATTACGAAGATGAAGTCAACGTGGAATATGGTGGTGTTGTACCTGAAGACAATGATGAATCCACCGAGACATCGACCAAGATCAAGACGCATCAAGAAGAACAAGATGAACTCAAGAATGCTTTCAAAATGGCAGCAGGCAGTGATGAGGATGATGACAATGAGGATGGCTTTTTGCAAAAGCGTGAAAAGACCGAAGATGAGATCAAGGCTGAGGAAGAGGAGTACAGAAATTTCTTGTTGGCCAATATCTCGGTAAGTAGAGATGACAATGTGAGTGATGTGTGAATGGATGATCTAATGGCATAATAGAATGATAAAGCATCTTCCGAAGCATTTAAGGAATGGACAGACGTGAAGGCAAATGCCAAGGTGAACGAGGACGATGCGTTCTTGATGGAGTAAGTATCAATGTAATCAAGGTGACAAGGTGTGTTGACATTCTATTCTTAGTTTTGTCCTTAACCGTGGTTGGATGGATACTGGAAAGTCGCAACCCAAGGCAGATGATAATGGCGAACAAGTTGATATCGACGCTGATGAAGAGTATCTCGATGAAGTGGATCGATTTGAGAGTAAATACAACTTCCGCTTCGAAGAAGAGTGAGTGTTCAAAAGACTACGGTAATATGCGTATCATTACTGACAACATTATTAGGGGAGGTGCCAATATCATTACCCATCCACGTAATATCGAAGACTCGGTTCGAAGAAAGGAGAGCAAACGCCAACGTGAGCGCGAGCGTAAGAAGGCAAAGAAGGAAGCCAAGAAGAAGGAAAAGTTGGAGGAGCTTGCTCGTCAGCGAAACAAGAAATTGAAGGACATTAAGGATCGCCTCAAGGAAATCCAAGATATCACAGGAACTGATAGTAAGTATCATAGGGCGGATCAACCTATAGTCAACCTGATCGCTGATCTTTATCATCGCTTTTTTAGTTGTGGGATTGGAGAACGTTGATCTTGACGCTGATTTTGATCCTGAAAAGCACGACGCTCAGATGGCTGAAATGTTCAATGACGACTATTACAACAAAGAAGATACCGAGAAGCCTACATGGGATGATGATATCGAAGGTGTGGATGATGTCAACTACGATGATGACGAGGATATTATGATGGATGCGGATTATCTCCCTGGTGGTGCCAAATATCAGTCAACATCGGATAATACAGCTGAACAAGCATCAAGCAGCAAAAAGGAGCTCAAGAAGGAAGTCGATGATTTGTTGGATCAGTATTATTCATTGAACTTTGAAGACATTATCGGTGGAGATTTGCCAACCAGATTCAAGTATCAAAAGACTGAAGCTGAAGACTATGGCCTGTCACCTATGGAAATTTTGTTGGCTGATGACAAAGAACTGAACAAATACGTTGGTCTCAAGACAATGGCACCGTAAGTCCTAAATTAACTTGTCTTGTTGTGATTGAATGCTTATTGAATTTGGATGATAGATATCGCAACGAGCAAAAGAAACAATATGAAAAAAGGATGTTCAAGAAGAACAAGAAACGGAAGTTACGAGAGCTCCAGAAGCATTTGCAGCATCAAGGTTTTAATGTTCGACACGATGACAGGAAAAAGCGGAACGAAAAGAATGGGGATAAGAAGGAAAAGGATACCAAAAAGCGTAAGCATGATTCTGTGTCCCCAGAAGGAGAAGACAAGCATCAGAACAAGAAGACAAAGGCAAATTAGATACATTCATATTCATTATTGTCATAAAATATCATTGATTTTGCATGTGTGAAAATGGCCGTGAGCAATGGGGGAATGTGTGGGGTTACTGAAGAGGTGAAACTCAGCTCTCGCAAATTCATGCACATCGTATCATGGCAACCATCAGCCGCTATCCGAGATTCTTTGCGCCATACGTAACCTGAAGATTTTGAAATAGAAACTAATCTTTAATACATTCAAACTATGCAGCTATTCTTGAACATGCAATTGCATATGGCAGGATCTTGTACATCATTCAAAAGTGAGACAATGATTTGAACTAGGGAGATGGCTCTTGTCTTAAAAACAAGGCTGGATGATTATGCTTTGGAGGATAGCTATATCCATCAGTGACGTTTTGAAGATGGGATATAATGGAGACGAAGATAGAATATGGTATTGAACTGAGCAAGGGTTTAATCTTAATACAGGCTCGCACCCCGCGTTTGTAACCTCCTTAAAGCGGCATGATTGGTTGAGAGAATATGTACCTTAGCGGTTACGCCCATCCACCATTTTCCTTTTCTTTTTTCTTCCCTTATCAACATACCCCCGTCCACGATGACCATCAGCTCTCAACATTTACAAGGCTCATTGCTAGTCCTCATCTCATCTATTGCTTGTGTCATTGGAGGTAAATCGTGGAACGATCGTTGAGTATCCTTTCTTGCTCACACCTTCTTGTGTTGTTGTCTATAGCATCCGTTGTATTCATCGATACACTATGGCCCCAAAAGTCTATACTCGAAAACCAATCCTTCCTTGCAGCATCCATGGCGTTAGCATCAGGCGTTCTCCTTTACTCATCGTTGGCGGTACTATTACCAGAAGCTGTTGAACGACTGGATGATAGCTATCTGGTGTATGTTGGTTTCTTTGGTGGAGCATTGTTCACGCTTATCTTGACTCGTATCATTCACTGGTGTACACCTGGTGCCGTACATGCATGTGGTGGTTCTCCAAGCATGGATCAACGGCGAGATGAAGAATCTGGTCATTGTAGCTCGTCTTCCTCAAGTTCTACAACAAGCAATCATGATGAAGAAGATGGTCATACGTCAGCTGGCAGTAGGACGATAGCCTATACCGAACGACATAGCATCAAGCACCACCCTGTTTCTGCTCAAGGTTCTACACAATATGGAACAACCACTACGAAGGGTGTAGCACCATTTAGTGAAGCGCACTTTCGGATCCATTCACTGGCAACAAGAGGAGGACAACAACATCATCATCATCACCATCATCATGACAACGGCCATCACCATGACAACGATAACCATCATCATGATGATCACGATGATTCATCAGAGGATTCGCATAGTTTCCTTCGCATTGGTATCCAGACAGCGGTTGCTATTGGTGTACATAAATTTCCAGGTAAACAACAACCAATATTGTTGTAGAAAATGGCTGCATTACTAATACAAATAAACATCAAATAGAGGGCCTTATCATGTTTGTTTCCAATCAAGCATCTTCAAGCCTTGGATGGAGCGTAGCAGCAGCCATGTCGATTCACAACCTAACTGAAGGCTTCATGATTGCACTTCCCCTTTATTTTGCTCTCCGTTCAAGAACCGCGGCATTTGGATGGGCTTCATTGCTTGGTGGTCTATCACAACCCCTTGGCGCAATAATTGGTTATTTCCTACTTCAGAGCATTGACAAGTCTCAAGAAAACCTGATGTTTGGTATGGTGTTTTCTTTGGTCAGTGGCATGATGACCTTGATCACTGTTCAGGTAAGCCAATAATAATAGAATAGGATTGTTATCAGTGTACTTACTTTTTCAATGCAGAGCATGCTTCCCCAAGCCATCAAAGCCGATACGAAACATAAACAAGTGCTCCCTTTCTTCTTTTTGGGTATCTTTTGCGTGGCAGCTTCTTCATTCCTTGAATCCATATAACAGCAGCATGGCTACCTAGTGCTACCCCATTATTACTACTACTTCTACTATTGCCATCATGCCTTGTATTATTTACACTTCCCCCACTCCTCCCCCTTACTAGTACTTTTTGACATACGATACTCCAATGGTATAGAATACACACTGATGGTCTCTCTTTTAAACAAAACGGGTGTTTTAGTCTTTTGGTTTCTCGCTTGTAAATCACATGGTCGTATACGCCCCCCCATTTGGGCCGATTCATGTAGCCAGGTTCTGGAACAATAAGGCGGTTGTCGGCTCATTGTATCAGCTTTCCTTCCAAAAAGTCGCAGGATCAGGTGGTTGCATGGATATAGTTGTTGTTGCTTATCGCAGCCTAATTTCTTAGAGCTTGAGTCGGGCCTATTTCACTATCCTTGACCAACATGCTCATGCCACCAATATTGGCGTTCACTAACAAAGACATAGCAATAGACGAATTGAGATGAAGGTGCACAATCATAATCCCTACATTGACAACAAAGGATCCAGTAGGAAGAGAATCAAAATTTCATTATGATAAGAGAATGAACGCAATCAACAAAGAAGCGCTATACGTAGGGATAACAATGATCCATGCGCCTTTATCATCCACACAGGGTTACAATAATGAGACTCTCCCTTAGCACTCAAAAGGTATTGATAGGCGTATATAGGAAAAAGAGATGTGTGTGATAAAGTCGGTGACATTGGATCTGTGCATCGCGCCACATGATACCATATTTGAAAAGGCATTACGTTGCTTTTTTCCAATAGCGGGTAAACTTTGGCGTTTTGTCTTTCATAAATGCACACAACCAGCAACATCTTTGAATTGTATTTTTCGCTGCTCTCTTTATCACTATGGAAGCTAATGAAAGAGCAAGTGTGGTGGAGGTGAATAGCGGAGAAAACACGATGCAGCTTTCGATGGCAGACAAGAATGATCAGCAGCAACTACAACAGCCATTCTCAATCTATTCATGGAAGCAAAAGGTGGCCATTTCCATCCTTGTTTCATTGACAGGTTTGATATCTCCAATGTCAGGAAGCATTTATCTCCCGGGATTGAATGCCATCCAAGAGGTCAGGTTCACTCTATAATCACAAGAGCTGTGCTGATTGCAATCTTGCTTTTATTATACCCAAAAAAGGAATTAAACACGACAGCGACGCTTATCAATCTCACGGTGACATGTTACATGGTGTTTCAAGGAGTTTCTCCAACCTTGTGGGGCTCGCTTTCTGATTCTTGGGGACGTCGTCCAATCTACTTGTCGACCCTGATTGTGTATTTAGGCACTTGTGTGGGTTGTGCTCTTGCACCCGACTATGCATCATTGCTGGTATTACGTATGCTTCAAGCTTTTGGATCAAGCTCTGTTATTGCCTTGGGTATGTATACCATGATTTCATATGCACAATGACAACAACAATAACATGCTACCTTTCATCATTTTCAGGATCTGGCGTCATGAGTGATATTGCATTACCATCAGAGTAAGAAGCCAAAAAGCTAAATGACATATTACACTATTGCTAAGAGCTCATTATACATGCCTTTAGGCGAGGCACTTTGAGTGCTTATGTATCATCAATGCAACTTTTAGGACCTGTCATTGCGCCCATTATTGGAGGTGCTGTGACCGAACAGCTCGATTGGAGGTAATTACGCTGTGTCTCTAGCTTGATTACTTGTTGTTGTTGTGACACAGATGTTATGTATTTTTTTCCCAAGATGGACGTTCTGGATCATGACCTTTTACACAGGGATCCTATTCCTTGCCATCCTCTTGTTCTTACCAGAGACGTTGCGTATCCTGGTAGGCAATGGCTCTGGATACGCCAACCCGACACCATTGCAGTGGCTTCAGCATCATCGCCGCATGAGGGATTTACCGAATCCATCGATCGAAGCAAAGCCCAATATGGATCATCGCAATCGACCCAACCTATTAGCCCCCTTGCTCTACTTTCTTCAGCCGGAACTAGCAATGATTTTATTCTACTATGGGATTATTGCTGGTGTCATGTATGCTATTATGGTGTCGATCCCAAATTTGTATGCATCCATCTACGGTCTCAACGAGCTTCAAGTGGGGTTGTGCTACATTCCCCTTGGTGTTGGTTGTGTTGTAGGCGCATTCTCAAATGGCCATCTTATGGATAAGCGATTTAAGGCAACAGCGAAAAAGTATGGATTGGAGCCGCCCAATAACAAACAAGCTCGTTTTGCATTGCCTGGTGATTTTCCACTTTTTCAATGTCGACTAAAGACCTTGTGGATCTACGCAGTGGTCGAATCTATCGTGACACTTACATATGGATGGGTGCTACAACAGCATGTTCATATTGCAGTGCCTTTGATTTTGCAACTTCTTTGTAAGTTAATGTGGGAAAGATTGTGTATAAGAAGCAGCTGTATATAACGACATTCCTAGTTGGTATATGCGTTACCGGTACTAGTAATGCAATGCAAACGCTGATGATAGACCTGAATCCTGGCAAAGGGGCATCGATTACGGCATCCAACAATTTATCTCGTTGTCTGTTGGGGTAAGTCGCAAATGCAAGGGACACAAAAAGATGTGCATGATGAATTTATGTATGTCAGAGTGGGAAAAAAGGGGAGTGTGTGATGGTATGAGAGGAGCTTCACACAAAAAAGGAGCATTTTGTAGAGGAGAACATACACCTATACCATCCACGTCATTGCATGCTCACGATGGCATTATGATGTAGTGCAGCAGCATCGGCGGTCATTGAACCTGGAATCCAAGGGATAGGTGTTGGATGGATGTATACAACGCTTGGCTTGATTCTAGTTATCAAAAGTGGTGTTTTGCTCCCAACGCTACTTATTTTTGGCTCAAAGTGGCGTAAAGCACGGATTGAAAGTAGTGATTATCATTAGCCATCATAGAAAACGGTCATGGAAAATGCACCAATAAAGCTTGTTGAACATCATTAGCGCTACTTTTATCATGTAGATTGTGGTGCATGATGCTGATCTGGAAAAAAAGAAATGGTGTGGATGGATTCCGGTACATCGATGTGTTGTTGAAATGAGCGATCGTTCAGGAACGGGCGGATGGAACGGGATGAATGAGGGGAGCCACGTACTTGGAAATTCATGCGCCACCGTGGCGCATATTTTTAGAGCATTGATTTGGAAAGCTATAAATAGAAACATGAGTTTGGAGAACAAAGAATGGTAGATATATAAAGACGGTAAAGCTTGCTACTTTCCTTCTTTTCTCCACTCAATTATTTAAGTACACGATACCACATCTTTACCCACCATGAAAAAGTCTGTTCGATTCAGTGCTGATTTGGATACCGTGCACCTCACATACAGCGATGCTGAATATGATCGTACATCAGGGGACATGTTTTTCCTCTTGTCAAGGCCGCATTCAGCACCTACATCTTCATCCACTGCAAGAGAAAAAACATCATCATCATCACCCACCAAACCAAAACGACCCCTTACCCATCGACCAGCACCTAGCAACAAGCGACCAATGATCGCTCCGCTTGATCTATCAGGGATACCCAATGCTTGCCGTCGTACACCATCGTTGGGTCATCAAGTGATCGTCAAACCACAATGCAGCGGCGATAGCCATAACAATAGCAAAAAGCAACATTGGCAAAAACAGCCTCATCATCTCAGACCCAAATTGTGCATTGACACGGGTGCCATCCTCGGTACATCTCCCCGCTTTCTTACACATTACAACAATACATCCACGTGCCGATCCGATGATGATCACTATAACTTTCACTTATCCCCCGTATCTCCAGCATCTTGCTATTAATTACTCTTTTATTACCCTACATTACCACCCACATACTTTTTTACCATTTGTATATACCAAAAGTTTGTCATTCAACATTATTTTACCACCAGCCATCAATATAAATCTCAGCTGCATGCTGATATCGTACATTCTATATCCCATGACCTTGCTATGCATATGCTGAGAAAAGCAGAGAGAGCAGTAATTATGCTGTGTTACACATTTTGATATCAAACCGCGCAATTTTGCGTAGCCTGAAATTTTCCCTGATGCCAATGTTGTTAAGAATATCAGGCTTGGCAACCCCTTCTTGTTGCTCCTTGTTAAAGTAGTCGTCGTTTTGTGGCTGCGTACGTATGCTTAACGTATACATTGTTACAAACATGATACAAAGGAATGCCGAGAATCGAAACTTCCATCGATTCATGCATGGCGGCGCCATTGACGCCTCTTTACACTAAATAGGGTTATGGCTGCTGCTCATTCAATGCATTGTTGGATCACGCCCTTATTATCCCCGTAATTGAGGAGCTATCTATTCTTGATATGAATAAGAAGCCACGTCACAAAGAAGGAGGAAAAGATCGTGTCCCTGGTGGGTGTTGTTCTTTCTCTGATCAGGTTCTGTGGATCAAGTTATCATCATACCTTATTTGCGTATACCTGCCTGTGACTCACATCTCCTTCTTCATGCATGATGTCGGTGACTTTTGTCCATTTCCTTGCGCCTTGTCTTGGCCCACAGAAAAGGTATAATAATAAAACAGCGCCTCGGCACCACATGTACTACCTTCTTTGCTTGTCATTCTAAAAATGAAATCATTGCCAGGCAACCCTATTACCATGGAAACGACATAAAGTAAACTGGTGATCCCTTTGCCAAGAAATAGCATATGATCTGGATCTTTTGTATGTGCCCTTGATTGTGCATCTATATTGTGCTTCTCCAATTGCACTGAAAAGGAAAATTGGTTGCCTAAACGGGTAAATTTCATCCCGCGCTATCACGATCAAGGAGATGCCTTCTTCAGTCTTCTTGTACGTTTGTCGAGAACAGCTCCACAATGATGCATCTTAGATTGTATAGACAATAAATTGTGATCCTAAATACCCCAATTGCATATTCTTAGCAACCTGCGTTGCACATAGCAACCAGCCATCCCTATATGCTTCAATCATGAAAACGATGTTGCTCCTTATTAACGCGTGCATTCACGTGCCATGAGACCTTCTACATTATCACCTGTTGTAGACACAAGCACAAGCCACGTCAACGATTAGCATGGTTGCTTCACTCGGCTTGATGGAAGCTACTACTACTAGCAATAGTTGGGTAGTATCCATTTGGACAGCGTCCTCCTCTTTCTTGGACTTTTGAGGTATTGTCTTGATCCCTGATATATGGACCCCGCATCTTGTTTAAGCAAATTATGGTGTGTGATTATCATTAAATTGCATAGCATGTTAACCAAGTCGATCTCCTTGGTTCATTGATCATCATGATACCCACTCAGGAAGCAATGTGATGGTCAAGAGCACGTTTCTCGGGAAGGTGCCATGTTGGTTGCGGCACACTACCATTATGCAAACGCTTTCAAATCCATCCAATGATGCTATGAGCTACAACAACTCTCATTTCATATAGCGCTTCTCGTCACGTGGATCATCTCGAGGTGATTACAAGTATTGAGCACTATCATGGATGCTCAGCAGTACAAAATGAAAGATGGACATCATACGCCCCAAACGTCTTTACCACTTTGTACATAAAAGACGTGCATTGTTTGGGATATACAGTAGTAGCCTTGTGATCACCTACAATGCAAAATACACTATTTGCTACATTCCAAACATAAACGAGCTCCTTTTTTCTCAAGCGAGATGGATGTAGCCACTCAACGTTAAAGCTTATATACATGTCACATTACAGCTGCATCTCTTGTGCCGCATGCGCTTTTCTCTATTAGGTTGCACACAGACGATCATTTTTCCTGCTCAGAGCTGCTTCCGCCCATCATGTGGCATCACAAAATGCCAGACACAGCAGCACAAGCTATTCGTTTTACATTGCCTTTCTCTCGCTATTACATTTTTTATCACAACTCGGTGGTTTGGCAGGATAAAAATAAGGAACGTGCTTTCCATCAAGAAAAACCATTGACTCGTGCATGCTTAAACATTGGGTGTGCAAGTTGTAAAACTCGGCTGTGGCACAAAGTAAAAGCATAAAACGTTCTTAGCCATGCTCATGCATGTAAGCAGCACGCTTGGTATATGCCTGAAACAAAATAACTGCTGCTCGTACACACACATCCTCTTTTACTTTACCAGCTATGCAAATGTCAAGTGCAAATGACGAGTGGAGCTCGAACTATGGGTAACACAAAGACCCCCTTAAGCTTTGATTGCAGCTGATGGGAACATCCTACTACTTGCCACCGTGGGCATATAGACACGACAACACCCATGGCAATAGCTGAGATCCCTTGTAGAAAGCGAATTGTTCTGGAATTGAGTATACGCCAAGAATGAGGTGTGCATAAATTTCCACAAATTAATCGTAAGATGATGGTTTGGGTCGAAATTGGATCTGGCTCTCACTCACTTACCGGGAACCCTTCCGTACGGCGGCATAGTATACTATTTATATGCATCTTTACCCATTGGATGGGTTCCTCGGAACACGGATCAATGCCCTTCTGCCACAAACATACCACGTATATAGGCTCAGGTAGGTGATAGCAGCAGCAAAATGGTCGTCTCATGTGTCAGACCCTTAAATTCTTGTACGCAGTTGCTGCAGTGAAACGACACACATACGAAGCGAGCGTAATAATTCTTAGCATTTGACGCGTTTTGCCGGGCCATTGTATTGTGGGGGTCTGGAACAGCAAAAGATGGAGGGTTATGCTTATTGGAATACATGGCATGTTGTTGTTCCCTTGTGCCAATGGCCGTGCAACAGCAATGTTGTTGATTGTTTACACCACTACTGCTCTGATGTAAGGTCATCTTACTATCATTGGTGCTTTTATTATAAACCGCCATCGAACATGCATGAAAAATCAAACATTTGCCAAATGGGCGTGCACCCGTCTGCAAATCCACATACATACAAACAAATAATCAGCAGTGCTGCCAACTTTTATTTCCCAGAGATCGTCATTATCGAAAATGAGATGGATGAATGTCGTAGCGTAGTTGCTATTGGATTATTCAGGGTGCATGTTTTTATGCGACATTATGTTGTGCGCTGATGTACGCGTTATATGAAGAAGAATGTATGCATGGAAGATGACATGATGGAGATGATTCAGGAAAGGAAAGTTGGACGTATCCAGGAACGTGGAGTCCTCCGAAACATGAACCAAAGGTTAGCAGTATCATCTTTGAGCTTATCATGAAAGAACGCCTCCTCGCTCCATGATGCTGCATGAGCAACACGCGTCTCTGTGCTTGTTGTTATGTGCATGTTGGTTATCGTACGTGAATGCTTACCTTTATGACATGGCTCATTGCCCCATTATCATTGTATGGTATCGAGCTGACGGCTGCTTTAGCGAAAAAAGAATGCGTTGCTGGAACTTGTCATGGCGAGTTGGTGTCACGGCATATAAGGATACACAAGCCCAACATCGGGTGTGTGTGTAACACGGCATTGCATGGTTGCAACGAGACAAATGCTTGGGTTGCAGAGCATTGTGCTACTTTGAGGTACGCGTACGAGATCCTTGGTCTCTAACATATGCTGTTAGTTTTCCGAGCATGCAACAACCGTTTTATACACCACCCATCTCACACGACGTGTTTGTTTTCCACCTCTCTTTTCTTTCTTGATATACCCTTCTTCTTCTTTTTCTCTACCCAACAACAAGATACCACACCATGTCCACACAGCAAGCTTTTCCTGAAAGTAAGGATCATGTGATGGATGTTTGACGAGTAGTGTATTGACAAGAGCTGTATTCTATCTAGGCTGGTTCTTTATCAAGCATCAAAACGGCTATGTATTGACCGCATCACAAGAAAGCGAGGGATCGCACGTTGTCATTTCATCTCTCAATACCACCAGCCCTGATAGCCAATTATGGCGTTACAATGAAAAGGGACTTCTTGTCAACAAGCAAACTGGTTTTTCCATGGAGGTCCACCAAGGTAAGCATCTTCTCGATGATGATGATGATGATGATGATCTTGTCCCATCCCCTTACACGCTTTGAAACTAGGCAATGCCAAGACTGGTACTGAGATTGTGCAAAGCAGCACCACAGCTGAAAAGGAGGTCCACCAACAATTCTCTCTTACCGAGGATGGTCGTATTTGCCTCAAGAATGACAAGTCGCTTGTTCTCGGCATTAAGGAATCCTTTTTCTCCCGACGTGAAGGTCTTCGTGCACATTTGCAGAGTGCTGACAAGCCTGGCAAAGAGCAGCAATGGACATTTGTTGTACCTGTGATCAAGACCACCACCACTCACGAGACCCATGAGATCAAAAAGAGCTCGAACAATAATGATGATGATAATGATGAACAGCGAGGTAAATATCGATGCCGTGTATACTTTTATTCTCTTGTCGTTGGTACTGATTGTCGATAATAATAATAGCCGTGAGCCAACAAAAGGATCAACAAAGCTTCAGTCTCCCTGTGGGCACATTCCCTAGCACACCCTTTTTGCTCAAGGCACAACAAGGCGAGGGATTGTTCATGGGTGTGGATGCAAACCAAGAAGGGGGTCGTGTCGTTGTTGGTGCATTGCGTCAAACTGAGGAAGAATACGAGTACCAATTGTGGACGTATGAAGCTAGCACCGGTCACCTTGTCAACAAGCGTAGTGGTCTTGTATTGGGTGCTGAGCAATTGGAAGAACATGCCCACGTGTGCCAAACCTCTCGTCGTGATGCATGCGAGAAGCAAGTATGGGGTCTTTCTGAGAGCAATGAAATCTATCTCAAGAAGGATGCTTCCTGGGTCCTTGGCGTCAAAGAACAAGGTGGCGTGTCGTACATTCATGTTCAGAAAAAGGCCTCTGTGGAGTCGCAAAGATTCTCGATTGCATTGCCTGTTGTCAAGAAGCAGACTATTGTTCGTAGATGGGGCATCTTCCCTGAAGGCGAACTTTTGATCCGTATCAATGCTGGTGCTGAGAAGTTGACATTGTCCGTTGACAAGGAAACCCATGCTGTGAGCCTTCGTCCATTGGATTTCGAAAACATTCAATCCCAATTGTGGCGTTACGAGCAAGAGGAGAGTGTTCTCGTACATGTCGAAACTGGTCTTGTCTTGGATGGTGCTGATACCAAGCAATTGCATGTACGCACAAAGTCATCCGAATCGAAGAATACCCAAGCATGGGCATTGACGCCTTCGTGTGAAATCCATTTGCGCTCGAATGAATGCATGGTCATTGGTGTTGCAAGCGAAAAAGAAGCATCCACTTCAGGTGCAGTGATTGGTCTTCACGAGGTGCGTTCCACCACTTCAGTTGAATCAGGCAAGCAAGTGTCTAGTCTTGAATCCCACGATTGGTTCCGCTGGTCGTTTGGCAAGGCTGTTGTTGAGAAGACCACCTCCACTACCGATACTTCTTCTTCCACTACAACTACTACCACTCAGCAACCCGCTACTGATGACCACAAGCACCACCAATGTACTGACCATTGCGTCGCCATTGAAGAGCGTCATGAAGCTGTCACCGATGCCCCCCATGAGGTACATGCTGCTACTGCTGTGCATGAGAACAAGTCGTCCAACACTGTTTCATACCTCAAAGCAACCGCCACTACCACTGTCATTCTTACCATTGTGCGTGCATGGCGTGTGACATTTACCCAACGCATTCAGCAATGCAAGACCAAGGAAGAGGTGAAGGCCGTTGTGGAGCAAAGCCGTGCCGATCTTGAGCAACGCCTTGAAAAGCACAGCAAGCGTGTTTCGTCGTCATCGCATGAAGAATGGTCCTCATCCATCACGAGTGTCAAGGAGACTATGCGTACCCAGTTGTTTGACCAAGTCATCTCCAAGGTCAATGAATCATCCTCTGACACCGTTTCCATGGACGAGATCAAGTCTTTGATGGATCATACTTGCACCGAGATCGAGTCGCATGTCAACAAGAACACCAAGAAGGAGGAGGAAGAGCAAGTTGTTGATACCCACACTGCCAAGGAAGCTGTATTGGTTGCTGTTGCTAGTATCCATGTCACCTATCGCTACTGGCTCAAGAGTGTGCAGCACAAGATCACCGAGGCACGCAACAAGGGAGCTTCTGAGCAAGAGATTGACACCATTATGCAAGAAGCCCATACTCAGCTTAAGACTGAGATTGAACAATCCCGCACTTCGATCAAGGAATCCAAGTCTTGGCAAGTCATTCAAGGTGGCACTCAACAATCCGTCATTGCTTCATTCGATCGTATCGAGTCTGTGGTTCAACAAGAGTTGAAGGTTGTCACCACTGAAAAGATTTATACCTCTGAAGAACGTTTCTCTTCTTGGATCTCTCAAACCGAAGAGAAGCTTTCCACTGAGCTTGATACTTGCCAACACAAGATTCAACAGCAACATGAAAAGGAGAATCAACATGATGATGACAAGGGTGCCACCACTGAAGTTGTTCAAGAGCAAGCTGCTGTTCATCTCGTTTCGTCCAAGCTCACTGAGACCAAGACTGAGATCACCGTTTGGTACAAAAAGTTGGTTGAAGAGATCACCGCTACCTACACCAGCACCACAAAGGTCGCCAAGGAAGATGTTCTCGTTATCATTGATGCTGCTCAAGTCGACCTTGATGAGCTCATTGAGCAAACCAAGCACGCTATCCATCAACAATCTTCTCATCTCTCAGCTGCTACGCGTCGCCAATTCGAATACAGCATTGAGACCATTCGCACCACCATTCTCGCTTCCATTGTTCGCTTCAAAAAGTGCGTTGATGTTGAGGAGATCTCGCATGAATCGGTTCACAAGTATCTTGAGCTCGCATTTGGTTCAGTGGCTGGTTTGCACTTGGTTGGCAAGATTGATCATGTCGTCCACAAGGTCCAAGGTGGTTCTTCCTCTTCTTCTTCTTCGTCCAAGGTTGAGCACAAGACTACTAAGGAATCTCATGCCATTACTATTATTGAAGGTACATTTATACATCCCCAACCATGAATATGCAATTTATTTACTTTTTATCTTTTACAGAATTATCCTCGAGCCTCACTCAAAAGTTCTCCGAATTGAAGGGCCATATTGCATCCAAGCAATCCTCTCGTCAAGAGACTGAGCAGCTGTTCATCACCTTTGAGCAAGAACTTTCTGTCACCTTTGAGAAGACCAAGACCAAGATGGACTCTTCCAGCATTGAGAATCGCGTGTACTACAAGGAGGTCTATGACTTGCTCCGTATCACGACAATGGAGCGTTACCATGAGATTAAGCAGACTACCTTGGTTGAACAAGTCTCCAATGTGACTGAGCGTGTTGACATGGTCGTCGAGGCATTCAAGAAACAAGTGACTGTACAATTGGAATCTGCCAAGAAGAATGAGCATAAGGTTGTTGACCATCCTCATAAGCAACCTACCAAGGAGTCGCCTGATCACAAGCCAGAGGAAAAGAAGCACCATTCTTCCATTGGTTCTGCTATTGCTGCTGGTGCCGCTGTTGCCGTTGGAGCTGGAGCTGTTGCCGCTATCGTGCATCATGAGAAGCACAAGAACGATAGCCAAGGTGGTGGACATGTCGAACACAAGCCCGTTGAGAAGCCTCATCAGGAAGAGCACCATGAGGAAAAGAAGAAGCCTCAACCTGAGCATCATGAGGAAAAGCATGAGCAAGAGCACACCGAATACCATCAACACCATCAAGAGATCTCTCATGATATTGTCAAGACTGGCACTGTTGTTGTGGTTGTGGAGCATGTCAAGACTACAATCACCACACGCTTGGAGGAACTCGTTGAAGAAGTGCGTGTGTCGATCGAAAAGGGCCATGCCAAGACTGCTGAAAGCATTGAGACGATCGTGTCCAAGGCCACTTCATCCATCAAGGAAGAGCTCAAGCACATTTGCAGCCAAGCTGAGCACAATGTCAAGTGCAAGAGCGAACAAGAAAAGAAGCAGCTTGTGTCCACCATCACTTGGGCCATCACCTTGATCACTGAGATCACCATCCAGATCCAGACCATCTATGTCAAGGCCATTACTTCCAGCACTAAGATCACTGAATCCACCAAGCAAAGTGTCACTGAGATCATTGAATCCACCAAGACCAAGATCCACACTGAATTTGAAAAGTGTCACAAGCAAGTCAGTGATGAGAAGCATCAAGACAAGTCCACCTCTTCCTCTTCCAAACATCTTGTGGAGATCGAAGTGACCGAGTATACCATCACTCGTATTCGTTATCACTTTACCACCATCATTGAGGAGATTTGTGTCCACATTGTCAATGGCAAGTCTGAGCATGATGTCAAGGAATTGGTTGCCAAGCTCAAGAAGACTTTGGAAAGTGAACTTGCCATCATCATCACCAAGAGCAAGGATGCTAAGGGATCTCAAGCTGTTATTGACACTATCAACTGGGCCAAGGGCATGATTGAGCAATGCATTGTCACCATTGAGGCTATGGCTGTCCAATTTGTTGCTGCTCACTCCAAGGACAAGAAGGTGATCTATGATCAAATGATTGCTCATGTCGACGCTGTTATTGTTCAAATCGAGACTGCCTTTGAGCGTTGTGGTGCCTCGTTCAAGATCCATACTGGTAAAGAAGAGGTCCATGAGAGCAAGGAATGTGTCAAGAAGGAAAAGGAGTCCAAGGACAAAAAGCCATCGGATGATCACAAGGACAAGTCCACCTCTTCCTCTTCCAAGCATCTTGTGGAGATTGAAGTGACCGAGTACACCATCACTCGTATTCGTTATCACTTCACCACTATCATTGAGGAGATTTGCGTCCACATTGTCAATGGCAAGTCTGAGCATGATGTCAAGGAATTGGTTGCCAAGCTCAAGAAGACTTTGGAAAGTGAACTTGCTATCATCATCACCAAGAGCAAGGATGTCAAGGGATCTCAGGCTGTGATTGATACCATCAACTGGGCCAAGGGCATGATTGAGCAATGCATTGTCACCATCGAAGCCATGGCTGTCCAATTTGTTGCTGCTCACTCCAAGGACAAGAAGGTGATCTATGATCAAATGATTGCTCATGTTGATGCTATCATTGTTCAAATCCAAACTGCCTTTGAGCGTTGTGGTGCATCCTTCAAGATCCATACTGGTGAAGGTAGTGGTGCTGGTGCCAAGCATGAGGAGAAGGAAGAGAAGAGCCATGGATCATCCAAGAGCGTTGTCACTGTTGAAGTGACCGAGTACACTGTGACCCATATCCGTTATTGCTTCACCACCATCATTGAAGAGATGTGTGTCTACATTGTCAAGGGCAAGTCTGAGAGTGATGTCAAGTCGCTTGTGGCCAAGCTTCGCAAGACGCTCGAAGGTTCATTGGAAGTGATTATCACCAAGGTCAAGCATTGTGGTCATGGCGAGAAGCAACAGCTTATCGATCTCATCACCTGGGCCAAGGGTATGATTGAGCAAGCCATTATTCAAATTGAGGCTATGGCTGTTCAAGCAGTGGCTGCACACAGCAAGGACAAGGATGTTATCTATGAGCAAATGACCACCCATGTTGAGGCTATCCTTGTACAAATCAAGACCGCTTTGGAACGCTTCTCATCCATCAAGATTGACGTTGACCAGTCTGAAGCCAGCAAGGTTGTTGAGCACAAGGAATGCAAGAAATCCACTGAAAAGAAAAAGAAGGATTCTTCATCATGCGGCAAGAAGAAGCAAGATACCAAAAAGAAGTCTTGTGGTAGTGGCAGCAAATCGGCTTCATCTGGCACCAAAAAGACTGGCAGCAAATCGGCTTCTGGTACTATGGAGATCACCGAGTACACTATCACTCGCATCCACGTGTGCTTCACCACCGTCATTGAGAAGATTACTGTTTGCGTTGTCAAGGGCAGCTCCTCAAGTGAGATTAGCAAGCTCGTTGCCAAGGCCAAAAAGTCCATTGAAAGTGAGCTTTCGGTTGCCATCAAGAAGGTCAAGGGCCGTCAAAGTTTGATTGAGACTATCACTTGGGTCAAGGATTTGGTTGCTCAAGGACTCGTCCAAATTGAAGCTGTTGCTGGTCAGCTTATTGCCGCTCACAACAAGGACAAGAAGGTTATCTCTCAACAATTGAATGCCTCTGTCGAAGCTATCATTGTGCAAATCAAGACCGCTTTGGAACGCTGTGACAAGTCCGTTCATCTTCAAGTTGGCAAGAAGAAATCAGCTGTAAGTAGTTTATTATCGTTCTTGTCATTGTGGCAGATTGCTAATGCAATAACTATAGGCCAAGAGCAAGCCCAAAAAGACCTCCAAGTCTGACTCGGGATCATCCAGCAGCAGTGGCTCGTCTTCTGGATCGGTAAGATGATGATCATTTGCAATTGCATAAAGCGTGTATACTTATTCTTTTGAATTAGGAGAGTGATTCTGGCTCTGACTCTGATTCCGGCTCTGACTCTGGCTCTGATTCTGGTTCTGGCTCTGGTTCTGATTCCGGCTCTGATTCCGGCTCTGGTTCCGGCTCTGACTCTGGTTCAGACTCTGGTTCTGATTCTGGCTCTGGCTCTGACTCTGACTCTGGTTCTGATAGCGTAAGTATACAGGTGCATTATTCATCTTTACATGCATTCTCATTCATGTTCTTTTTCACTAGGGCAAAAAGTCATCTCAAGCAGCCAAGAAGTCTCAAAAGACAAAGGTTGAAAAGAAGGAGCAGCATGGCGGATCAAGCAAGTCTTCATCTGGTGCAGAGGGTAAGTCGTCAAGCTATTATTTATTATATGACTTTTTACTAATTCTCTTGCTATCTATCTAGTTCACAAGCATGTTGAGCGCCATGAAGTCTCTGGTGACATTGAAGTTGTGAAGGTCGAAAAGAAAAAGAAAGTGATTGTACGCGAAGAGTAAACAAGTTGACTCCCTTCATTGTAAAACAACATTTTGATATTGAATAAAGGATATATCGTTGTGGAATTGTATTGTATCATCATGCTGGGTTGGTGTGCGCGAGATCATGCAAAAAGGAGCCAGCCATTGATCACGCTTGTTACGCCTTTTGACATGCTTCTTGAATCAGCTTCCACAATGCGTCCATTAGCAACAATAACATACTGCCTTACGAGTCTCGCTTTGCAAACAGCACACGCCTTGATTGAAGAACGCCCATTTATTTTATGCTACAACGAAATGCCTATTGCCTAGAAACTACAGAGCAATGAGCCTGCGACATGGGCACACTTGAATACGACATGGACAACAACACGAATCATCATATCCGAGGGACATGGTTACGAGTATGCCTGCAACTACCAACACCCGTGGCTACCCTTCAAACCCAACACGAGCTTGTCAAGCAATACCATGCATCCTGTAGCTGCACCCTGTGCTATTAACATAGCCGCAATAGCCAAGTAGTTCACCGATAGCTTTCTTTTACATACGTTGTACTTGATGAGTGCTTAGATAAAATGATACAATGGAAATCGTATGGCATACATAATGATGCAAGCTGAAAGTAGAATAAGGACACCTGCTTTTTAACAGGGAAGGATACAAGAAAAGGATGATGATATCTATTTTCATCATGGCAGCAATACAACGATAGGAGGGGATGGAGCATAAAGAAGAGGTCATGATGAGTGTAATATGATCCTCAAGCCAATTGATTATAAAAGTGGACCAAACTGTATACCTACAATAACTAGATTGTGCCTATCCGTGTCGGAGATATTGTACCTGAGCATCCACCATGAATTTGAATACAGCAAATGAAATACCCTTCAATCGAAATTATCCTTGCCCACCTTCCCATCTATTCTCGTTGAATTTACCATCGTATTCACTGATTCCTCCGCTGTAAATCGATACCATGAAAGCATAGCCGTTTGTGCCATTCTTGAAATTAAAATTAGGAAATTTTTTGGTTTATCAGTGCACTCAAAAGTAAGAAAAAAAGCGCGAAATGGAGAGATGGCCGAGGTGAAAGTGTGTTTTATTAATGGCAAGTGGCACGCGAT